>NC_053043.1:41580575-41880575 GCF_003473485.1 Medicago truncatula | reverse complement strand
AAGAATATTAGATACATTTATTTGAACTAAATACATCAAGTTATGTTGAATCAAATTTCTCTGATATATTTAAAACATATGGTATTACTTTATTTTATTAAATGAGAAATGATATTTGTACAACCATTTTGTTACAATTTTTTTTCTCATACTCACATCATGTTTTACTATATGTCTTATTATTTTGATTTTCGTGTCAATATCTATTTTTTCTTTGTAAATCTTTGATTGTCCCATAAGTTGTCAATAAAATGGCTCTTCAAATATCACAATAAGAGAAATGATATTTGTACAACAACTTTGTGATAATTTTTAGACAACTTTTTATCTCATACTCACATTATATTCTTACTCTCTCTCTTACTTTTTCTCTCTTCATTGTTTTTGACTAATGAAAAGAGAGAGAAAGAAGGTTGTTAAATAGGTTGTATTAAATGGTTGTTCAAATACCTCCTCTTGTAATGAAGACAGAGGGAGTATTGTTGGAATATTCACACAAAAATCAACCTGTTAAATAAAGCTATTAATTTATATGCATTGGTGGTGTAAATTTTTTATATGCATTGGTGGTGTAAATTTTTTACAAATGCATTCAATAAAATAATATCAAGTAGATATTCGTACATATATTTTAAGAACTAACATAAAAAAAAAAGGATCAATATATGATTTGATCGGATGTACGTGTAAAAATGTTTACACAGACTCTATATACAAATTGATCTCTTAAATAAAATACACTAGAAAAATTATTGTTTGTTACCACAAAAAGGTTGTTTATTAGCACATCCACTTGTCAATTTATAGTTACATAGAATAATGTAAAGCATGCAATCACTATTCAAAATTTGCCAAACGTAATTAAACAAATCATCATTGATTGGTTTTTCAATTTTGACTTATGCACCATTTAGCAGTAGAGTAAGGTTGAAGTTTTAACAGTGAAGTTGAAGCATTTATAAGACTCTGGTAACTGCAACTTTTGCTACACACTGCAGGCTACAGCTTTAATGCACAAGACCATCTTTTTCTCAGATCAGCATTTCCCAATACTTTAAATCAATCTACAAAACCTTTCTCTTTCTCTCACTTTCTCTCTGAAAAAACTCATTGCTGAAAAAGATTTGAAAAGAGAAAAAAAATGGAACATATTTCAACTTATAATTTCTTGACATTTTTGCTTCTGTTTGTAGTGTTCAATGTGGTTAAAGGACAGCCTCTTGTTCCTGCATTGTTCATATTTGGAGATTCTGTTGTTGATGCAGGAAATAACAATAACTTATACACAATTGTTAAATCAAACTTCCCTCCTTATGGAAGAGACTTCAACAATCAAATGCCAACAGGAAGGTTTTGTAATGGAAAACTTGCAGCAGATTTTACAGGTAATTTTTTTCTCCTTTGCATGCATGTAGTTACGTGCAATTTTTTTCCTTCATATTTTTATATTTATGTGATTCATATTATAAAGGATTAATATATGTTTATCCCTATAGTAATATTAGTGATTTTCAGTTACCCCTGTAAAAAAAAAAAAATTGTTTAGATTTCAACTCTGTAATTTAAAGATTCTTTGATTTTAAACCTTCATGCCATCAAATTACAAAATTTAAGGTACTTTCGCCCTTTGTAATTTGAGAGTATTTCGGTTTACCCCCTGCCATATCATCGATTTTGTACAGTCAAAATTCATGAAGGTCCAAAAACAGAGAATATTCAAATTACAGGGTTGGAATCTAAACAATTTATTTTACAGGGGTAAACAAGAAATCGCTAATATTACAGGGGTAAAGATGTATTAACCCTATTATAAAACAATACTTAATTAATAAGGTTTTGATTTTTGATGAGTTTTTTTCTTCCATTACTGCAGCTGAAAACCTTGGATTTACTACTTATCCACCAGCTTACCTCAACTTACAGGAAAAAGGAAAAAACCTGTTAAATGGTGCCAACTTTGCTTCTGGTGCTTCTGGCTACTTTGATCCTACAGCCAAGCTTTATGTAAATATATATATTTATCATGTTTAAAGCAAAACAAAAATATTATTTTTTTCTACATAACTTTGATCATATTGGTTAATCCTAATTTGTTTTCTTCTTTAACTTGTTCCATTTGGGTCTAGCATGCAATCTCATTGGAGCAGCAGCTGGAACACTATAAAGAATGCCAGAATATATTGGTAGGAGTAGCAGGGAAATCAAATGCTTCATCAATTATTTCTGGTGCTATATATCTTGTTAGTGCTGGGAGCAGTGACTTTGTTCAAAATTATTACATAAATCCTCTACTTTACAAGGTTTTTACTGCTGATCAATTCTCAGATATTCTCATGCAACACTATACCATTTTCATTCAGGTATGTCTTTCTCAACCTAACTAGAAAAATGTACTATTTGAATTTGTCAAAAATATTTAATTAGATCTCAGAACTAATTTTTTTATTAGTCCCTAAACTTTTAAATAATTTACAGTTAAATTCATCATAAACTTTTAAATATTTTAAATTAAGTCCTAATTTTACATAATATGTATCTGGGTCTCTAAATTCAAGGACCTAATTACAACTTATTTAAAAGTTTAGCTACCCAATTAAAAAAAAATAGTTCAAGAACCTAACTACATACTCAAATACTTTAGGGACTTACTGCGCAATTAAACCATTTTTCACCAAAAGACAAAAAGGATATGGTATTTTATTTTTCTTTGTCAAACAACTTCATTGATTTTAATTTGAAATTTCCAAATTCCAAAAATGGACGTGTGACAGAATTTGTATGCACTTGGGGCAAGGAAAATTGGTGTAACAACCTTACCTCCATTGGGTTGCCTGCCAGCAGCCATCACTCTCTTTGGCTCTCACAGCAATGAATGTGTGGACAGGCTAAACAATGATGCTCTTAACTTCAACACTAAGCTAAACACCACATCACAGAACTTGCAAAAAGAGCTTAGTAACCTCACATTGGCTGTCCTTGATATCTACCAACCTCTCCATGACCTTGTCACTAAGCCTACAGAAAATGGTAAACTACATAATTGTCTGTTTGATTTTTTTTATATATTATTACTTGTTATGGCTCATGAGCAAGGACTATGAATAATTTTCCTTCTGTTGCATACCACTACTTTTTTTTCCACAGGGTTTTATGAAGCAAGGAAGGCTTGTTGTGGAACTGGCTTGATAGAGACATCTATATTGTGCAATAAGGACTCCATAGGAACGTGTGCGAATGCAACTGAATATGTATTCTGGGACGGTTTTCATCCCTCTGAGGCTGCAAATAAGGTTTTGGCTGATGATTTGCTAATTTCTGGCATCTCTCTCATATCCTAATCCAACATTTTTTTCGATCCCTAGCAACTTTATTAAAATTATTATTATTATTATTTTACTTTTATGTGTTATGTGTGGCTGCTGCTGTTGTTAAATGCGTTTGGCTCATGTATAAGGAGCTTGAATATGATTAATTATAAGCTAGGTTTTCCATTATTGTAATAAGACCAATGTTCTTGAGAGCTTTCTGTAAATTTTCTGTTTGAGTGTTCAAGTCTGTTCTTGCTGGATTTGCATTCATTACTTTATTTAAAGAATTAAAGAATCTAGTTTTATGCAACAGATAAACTCGAACTACTCGAACCATAACTATAGGCATTGAACCAGTGCTTAATGACTAATACAAGATCATAAGGGATGAGTTGTATAAACTTAAAAACTAAAAATAGCAGTAAACATATCTGCTCAGGTTACCTGTTGAACTTTCTAAGATTGGTATGTTCACATCATTATATATTTTTTCAAATTAAGTTCCATCCTGAAGAAATGTACCAACAAAACGTGCCTTGTGCTCGTTTATAATTAAACACAGGGCAATCTCACATATCCATTCTTAATTTTTTTCACCACTTATCCTTAAAAAAATTGATTAATAGAGCACCAAAACGGGGACTTCATGTGTAGCAACAGTGACTAATAGAGCACCAAAAACTAACAAACTAGGAATAAAAATAACAGGTGACTTCATGTGTCCTATCGAAACATTGACCAAAAGAGCACCAAAAAGTAAATCTTGCTCACCAATTTTGTATGAGGGATAAGAAGGGAAAATATACGTAGGAAGATAGCCCTGGTGACGGCGACTGCCGGAATTTCAGACAGGGGATGCAATAAAATCGGTATGAAATGACGGAGAGGGAGTGAGATGGTGTATTTAGGGGGAAAAATGTTGGATGGTGCAATTATAAAAAAGAATGGTGTATGTAAGTTACATAATGTAACATTACCCTTAAACACAAGCATCAACCTAGAATATAGTGATCCCAACATTGGCACCTCTATGCCTAACAATCATTTGCGGCACACCCCAAAGTATCATTAGTTAAAGAAATAAATTATACTTCAAGCCATGGGAGGACAAATAACCAAAACCAAGAGTAAAAAATTTGGAACCTATCATCTAGACATGTATACCACTATATAGACAAGTTATTTAAAGTGTACCTCTTACTATGGAGGATGCAAATCAACTTTTAAACACCTGCTTGAATCAATCTCTCATCATTTTTTTGCTGTGTAATTTGAACACATTTTTTCTCACGCTTTAAGCGATCAAGCCAACGAAAAGATACTTCCTGTTTTACTCTTAAAACCAAACAAAACAAGACCATTCAAGCCACTAAACTTCATAATTCCTCTCTATTGGGATTTGTTAACTCTTGACGGCTAAGCTAACTGAGGCTTCAGGAGTAAGTTAAACAATAGTACATGTCAAACCTTCAAAGATGGTCTGGACAACTGTAATTTACAACATAATAAAGCAATTCTACTTGGAGAATTTGTGACAACAATCCAACAACTTTTTTACATCTATCTCACTGACAGGACCTTCAGCATTCCCATTATTCTCAGCATCCTCCTTTACAGCAATCCACTGATTCACAATGCTGGTTATTCTCATGAGCTATTATTCCAAAGGTAAAGGGAAACAAATAATAGACAAAACACGCGTCAACATAAATAAGCATGTCAACCTAAATAATAGATGCAATGGGATGGCTAGTAACAAGATGGATGTCAAAAAGGTATATGATGCTTCATAATAAAAGACTAGTAGCCTGTCCTAAATACATAAAGATCGTTAGTGTTTCAATTGCTCTGCTCAAGAATTTCCCTTAAGTAACCAGTAACCAACATTGACAATAATTAAATGAAGGGGACTTATTTAAATGTAATGAATGGAATCTATGAAATTTGTAAATAGCAACAGCCGCACAATCATGCAGTGGAAATCAAATGTGCAGTGGACTATAACAGCAATACTAGGGAAACGGAGTCACATCTCTGGGAAAGCTTTACCTAACCATCACTACAATTATGTTTGTGGGAATTCTCAGTCAAAGATGGTGAAAAAAATGAGTAACAGCCATTATATTATGAGGATTTCTGCCACACATGTTCCTTATCATGTGTAAAATCTTTTGTAACATACAATATCATTAATTTTGTCAAAAAATAATGGATATATTGATAAATGAAAAAGAAAAAATCCATACATACAAGGCTGTAAGACAGAATTAATAGAAAGTAGAAACTAGTAGCTCATGTAAATGATTTTGTGCTGGGTTGACTTTTTATGCATTAATCTTCTGCTAACCCCTCATAAAGGGTTTATTTTTCTAACAACTAATGAAATGCCAAACTTATTAAATTATGTATCAAGTATTAACATATTTATTAATGTGAAGTCTATTAAAATTAAATTCTTCAATTCAATAGAAGTATTGTCAAACTTAGTTACTACTAACACCCACTTTTTTCTGGCCAAAACAAATTAGTGCAACAAGAATTAAGATGGATTTCTAATCACGACATCATGCAAACTAATGCAACATCATATTTCTAAGAAACTGAAACCTAATTCCAAGAAACGTGATTATTCATAAATTTCAATTCCTGCCATCCAAAGGGGGCCTCAAAACCGCAAACAATAAACGCAAATAACTAAATGAAGGATACAGATGTCTTTCTAGGATCTGCTGTTGAACCAGGACTGGAGTCAACACATTGCTGGTTCAGAAGCTCATCTTCAATCAGATCAATTCTTCTGACAAGAACCGAAACAAGGTGGAATAAACTTGATGAGTTCATTTCAGTTTCATGTATTCTGACAAATATTCTAGCAAGCACGTTCCATAGTGCATTTCTTGCTTCCAAATCATCCGAAGCAAAAGGAAATATATCAATCAGACCACCTAATAGGCACGAATCTGGAAGGCACAATGTCGTTTAACATTATACAACTAATCGAGATGCATCGAAAACAAACAAATAAGTATCGCATTGAAGCCTATGGATGAATGAAATAGATATATATTTACCATGTGATATTTCGGAAGCACGGTCAGCCACATCAGACAAAATATTTGCAATAAGAACTGCGGCAGTAACACAGCAGTTCCCGACCTACAAGAGATATGACCAATTCACCATTGTGTTTCAGTTGTCCAAATCATTTTCATTTCATGTCATTCTATGAGAAGCACGCATGGTTGTCAAAATCGAGATCCCACTAAAGATCGTAGGGGTATAGAAAGAGTGTAGATCGTAGGATCGTAACAAGGATCGTAAGATCCCACCTAATAGACAGAGTTATAAAAGAAACTAAGAAAATAGCCTTTCATAAAAAAACACTTTCATTAACCATAATTGTCATTGAATGAATAATTGAAACAGTTACAATTTTAGAGAAAAACTTTCATTAACCATAATTGTCATTGAACTATAATTGAAACAGTTACAATTTCAGAGAAAAATTCCCAATTTCCAAACATAATGATTCAATTAAACACCAATAAGTCCCAAAAAAACGAAATTAATGGTATAATCAGACCTTTTCAAGTGAAAACGGGTCAAAATCTAACCGAAACGGGGTCGAATCTATGCTGGTTGGTGCCGGGTCAACCCTAGTCGTGTCGGGTCATCAACCTCTGACCCGGGTCAAAAACCATTGCAGAAAACGCAGAAGCGCGCCGATTCTGCCATTAACCGCTTTTTCTCGGCGCGCCATCCGCTCCGCCGTCGTTTCCGATCTTCTACCCGCTCCAGATCGGTGATGGCCATCGGAATCGCAAGATCGTACGATCTTGGGTGTTAGATCGCGATTTTAAGCACGTATTAAATAACAAGAGGAAAGTGTTAACTACAATAATGCGGTACCTCAACTTTATCTGGAAACTTAACCATGTCACATACAAGATGAAAAAGCTCTTTATTTGAACATATTTCCTGAGAATGTTCATCTATAACTGAAAGACCTTCAATAGCACGAAGAATTGAATCAAGAACTGAGTACCTGAAATTTTAAGATATTCAGTTGTCAAATCAATTCCACCAGTCTGATGGATGAATAGTTACAAAAATGTGTCAATAATGTTGTCATAATTGGTATTAGAAGATTACAGGAACTGTCTAATTTCATTGATGCAAAATGGAGGGTTGTGGATCATGGTACCTTTCAGGTATTCTTTCATCTCTCTTTAACTTGCTTATCTCAAAAGTTAAGAGATTGATCAATATACTTGCCAAACCAAGCTTCAGCATGGGTGGAAGAAGCTCATCCAAAGCTTTCTGCTGACTTTCTAATATAGCTAATATAAGCCCTACACTCTGTTAAAAATTAAAATACGCTTATCAATTGATTAGCTGGAACTTGCAGTCTGACTCAAAAACAAGGCCAAAAAAAAAAAAAAAAATGGTTGTATTACTTTTCCTCCCAAGATTGTTTTTGTTACAGAATTACAACGTATTCATCACCTTCTCTAAAAGCTGAAGGTTCAAAGTATTTTCTGCAATCCATAATATTTGACATAATATATGTTCGGATTGCAATGCCTCAGCCCATCTAATAGACTCACCACTTTGAAGGCCCACGGTTAACAATCTGTTCTCATAACACAAGAAAAATTATTAAAATAAAGATAATTAAGAAAAAAAGTAGTATCATAACTAGTTTGCAGCACAACACGCATAAAGTTTTACGGATGGATGGATAAATAAATAAATAAATTATCCCCTATTCCTATATATTCAGGCTGGTATATCTGTGTACAGACTCTTCTTTTATGGAAATAAATTGAATCATGTAGCAAAACATGCCAATATTTCTGCATTACTCAGAAAGAACCAGTTCTAAAAACACCATGAGCAGAACGCCAAAAGGTGGCTAAAATAACAACCCTTGTGCAAAATAAGTCTAGAGCAAAACAAGAGCCCTTTGAAATTATACAATTTCCACTCCAAAATAGTAAAGAGCTTTGCCACAAAATATACAAAAAAGAAATGCAGAGACAGAGCTTTGCCACAAAATATTAGCTTTCTATGTGAACAAATCCTCCGAAATCAAGAGAGAAATTAAAGCATATCCGTAGGACAAACCTACTATCCTCCATAAATCCCGCACAGCTTACTCTGAAAAAGTAGCCATAAAACAATGCACAACGAGATAAACCCTGGTTGATGGACAAGAATTACATAATAGACATTCTGTGAGACAGCAATGAGATTCTATGCTTCAGTAACATGTCATCAATGTTGCTGTTAGTTATGTAAAACAATAATCCAAACATAAGGTTTGAGCTCAGATGGAGCTTTAGAAACTTTGTTAGGAGGATGGGAAATGAACTGAAGATTTTCAAGAGAAAACTCCTCAATAGTAAAGAGCTCAAAGTCTATCATAGAGGAAGATGAATTTGAGACTATAACTCAGTAACCTCTCTAACAGGCAAGTTCATCAAGGAAATAAAGAATTCAAAAGGAAATGGACAGAATAGATAAGGCATAATTGGATCAGCATGAAATATATACACATTTTTTAATATGAAAAGAAAAGAGTCAAAACATTTTATATAGCAGGTGTTTCTTTCCAACAAAAATAATGTATAATAGAATCAGAAGATAAAACAAAAACAAAAAACAGGGATAGCAATACGGAAATAGTAACGAAACAGGTAATTTAATCCTTAACAAAAATGAAAGAGAGAAGAAGTACATTTACATGTGTCAAAAAAGTATCATACCGACATGTTTCACATAGGCATTGAGGATCATCTAGAAACAATTTTTCCACAATTATCTCAATCAGTCCTTTTGTCGAGACTATTTGATTCAATGGAACTTCATGGCAAGCAAGGTTCCCAATAATTCCTATACTAATCTCCTGTAGCATGTAATTAATACAAAAATATGTAATTAAGTATCATTAGATCATCTCATTGCCTGATAATATTTAAGTTTCACAAGCCATAAAAAGAATGCAGTCTTAATCATGGTACATATTTATATATCTTAACATAGACTTACAGTAACACGCTCGGATTTGCAAGCAATGAGATTTGCATAAAGAACTTCGAGTATTAGATTCTCCACCTGGGGGATAAGATCGCAAACCGTCTAATTTCAGTTTATACAATCAAAACGGTTGAAAGACGTAAAGCAATGAGAGAAAGTGACCATGATATTGCTATAAAAATGACTCGAAGCTTGATTATGATGGGTAGAGTGGTCAAGGTCGAAAAATATACACCACAATACATTCAAACAATCATTTATCATCTTACAAAGCCCACACAAGTGACATTTTACGAGACAAAAATGGTTTCGTGAGGACCAGATTATTGTTGCATAGCACATGAAATGAGCTCTTGCTTGGAGAGACACCTACTAGATTATAGCATTGTTTGAATTGAAACTAAAAAATGATGTATTCGGGTGAACATTTCATAAAAATGATTTTGATTGGTTTTGTAAATTTTATTTGTTTAAAATTGAGTTTCAGCTAAACTGACTTATGTGTAAATATTTTCACTACAAAAGGAATTGGGTAAAACTCAATTTAAATTCTTCAACTATACGCAAAAGATATTTTTTAATCACTTCCACTCAAACCGAAATTTGATGGAGAAATTAACTGACTCGTTAATTTTCCTACAATCACGTTTTAGAGATACAATCAATTCTAACACTTCTCACTGTGAACATACAAAATAACTCAACTAAACACTATACAAAAATGACATTAATTTCTAAAAACTGATGCTGTAAAACTACTTTATAAACGCATCCAATCAAATCACATCATAGAGCAATTTTCTTATGACAAGTATCTACATAGCGCAGTTTGATTGGATGCGTGTGTAAAAATGTTTTACATTGTCAAGTGTCAATGTATAAAAATTAAAACCCAACAAAAATAGAGTAGTACCATGAGTTCCGCATGTGTTTTACTGGCAGCTAGATCCCACAAAATACAACCATATTCTTCCCATGCATCCTCACCAACCGAAGCACCAAAACGTTCAACTCCATCACCCGTATCCTGACATTCTCCTCGCGTGTGAGAAGATTCACAGGAAACATCAACATCCATATTTTCAGATGTACTCTTAGATAACTCGATGTGTTCATTGTTACAAATTGATGCAGATGGTGCTTCCTCTTCTTTATCGTCTGTAATCGATCCTCGGTTAGGGTCATCCGAAACAACTTGGTTAACCGAGGAGGAATCCAAAGGTAATAGCTTCCTTATCAAGGAGATTATATAACTAGGATCAACAGTTGTTGATAAATCAAAAAACTGCATCATGAATAATTAAAAAAAATTAAATCACTTAATTAGAATTTAAATAAAAACAAAATAGCGCCAAATAATAATGCAATAGTGTTATAATAAAGATTAATTGTTAGTTTTCAGGTAATTGAAATGAGCATGGATTGAAAATTGAAATGGAAGTGAAATTAGTAAAGTGGAGTTTGTAATTAAGCGGAGATTATGATGATAACCTCGTGTGACGGAGGAGAAGGATGATGTGTGGGACCATTGTGCTCGTGTTCGTGCTCTTCTTCTTCTTCTTCTTCTTCAATGGATGGATTTGTCTGAACCGCCATGGGAATCGTTACGGTTTTGGTTGTTCCCTCCAATTTTAAGCTTCGAGAATAGTGAGAAGTTGAAATGAGATAGCTTTTGCCACTTCACTTCAAAATTGCTCTTCTCTCTTTTGTTTTTCTAATTCACATGTTTGCGTAGAAAAATGTCCAACTTGGTGAAAAATGTCCAAAGTGAATTAATTCATATTGAAAAAGGAGTGTGAATTAGCTCACAGTGGATATAATTAAGCCAATGGGTAATTTTAAAAGGGAGAAGAGCAATTCCTATTCATTTTGATTGCTTGAATTTGCATCGACCTTAACGGTCGACTTCAAGAAAATTGTTCAATATACCCCCCTTGAAATGCTCATGTACCCCTTCAATATAAAGAAAACACTTTTATTGGATCCTAACTCTCGATCGTTGTAATTCAGGAGTTAGACATCAAATCACTCGGGGGATAAGTATTGATCCAACATCAGAAGTTAGAATCTGATACACCCTGATATTCAGGACTACAAAATGCATAATAATAAACATTTGTTTTACACATTCACTCACTAAAACACATTCAGCACTCAAATACATTCAACATTCAAGAGTGAAATACAAACCTATGTTTTACACATTTAGTAGGAACTAATTAGTGACATAAAATTCACAAATATTATAAGCTTAATTACACTTTTGATCCTCGTGTTTTGGCCTACTCACGAAAATGGTCATGCCCTTTTAAAACAGAACAAAACTATCCTTCAATTATCATTTTTGTTGCATTTTTCGTCCTAACCCCCATTTTATCCTCCAAAAACGCTGATGTGTTGCATTTTTTGATTAGGTATCCAAAAAAGCGCTTAGGTGGCATTTAATCTGATTTAAATAAATAAAAATAAACTAATAAATCAAAAAAAGCTTTTATTTATTTTTTGTTTGCTTTAAAATCATTAAAATATCTGATTTAAATAAATAAAAATAAACTAATAAATCAAAAAAAACTTTTATTTATTTTTTGTTTGCTTTAAAATCATTAAAATAAAAAGGGGAAGAGAAAGCTTTGAAACCCATTTTTATTTCTCTCACTAACCCCAACAACCTTCTCCATTCTCTCTAAAACGTCCGCTTGTCTTCATCTTCTCCGACGAGACTTGGCCGGTCTGGCGCGGTGGCTGGTGAGCCACCACGGTGGCACCGCCGCGCCGGAAAAGAAATCCTCTTCTTTTTTTTTAATGCAATTGCTCTACTCCTTCACCTCTTTCTATTTTTAAAAACAAATTTTCAAAGAAAACTCATATACAATCTAGATCTACAAATCAAAATACGAAACAACAAAAAAAACTACCTCTTCTTTCGTTTCAGTTTCGAAAATAAGGTTAGATTATTGATGTTGTTGTCGTTTTATTTCGAAAAAGGAAGTGTTTGTGTTTGATTCGAACTGGTACAGTGGTGGTTTGCGTTTTTGTGTTATTTGAAATGGATATTGAGGTTATTGTGATATGATGGTGGCTTTGTGAGTATGTTTGTTGGTTGATGGAAATCGAAAATGTGTGATTGTTGTTGAGTTCTTGAAGGTTTGTATCAGAGTTTGTGTTGGTGATGTTAGAACATGATTCTGGAAAAAAAAATACTTGTGGTTGGTGTTGTTAGATTGAAAACTGTTGTTGTTCTTGAGGGAGAAAAAATGGTTGAAACAACATCAGTTTGGGTTGAAGATGATGAAGAATCATGAATTTGGGTTTGAATGGAAGAAGAAGAACATGGAGGAGTATGTAGAAGATGAAGAAACACGATGGAAAAGAAGAAGATGGAAAATTGAAGAAGCACTTGAGATGTTATTTCCTTTTTTATTCTTTCAATTTTATTTCCTTTTTTTTTTCTTTCAATTTTATTTCCTTTTTTTTCTTTCAATTTTTTTTATTTTAATTTTTGAAATGTTTAAGTTGGTTTTTTAAATTAAAAAATGTTGTTTTAATGACATGTTAATGTCATTTTTCAAGTTGGCACTGCCACATAGGTATTTCTTTGCCATATCAGCGTTTTTGGAGGATAAAATGGGGGGTAGGACAAAAAATGCAACAAAAATGATAATTGAAGGACAATTTTGTTCTGTTTTAAAATGGCAGGACCATTTTCGTGAGTATGTCAAAACACGAGGACCAAAAGTGTAATTAAGCCAATATTATAACATGAAAACACCGATATTTGGAACGTGTTCAATGTCATGCTATTAAAATATCAATATACAAAATTATGATATAAAAACATCGATGTCACATGAAAACATCAAGATACACACACAAAAAAATACCACCAGTCATTCGCCTGTATTGCAAGTCTTGAGTAGTTCCTCCTCCTACACTTCACTTGATACTTGATGGATGACTCGGTTCCTTGAGCAATCTCCTACATGGTAACATATAGATGGGTGTATTTCGTACTAGTTTTCTTCTCATATAATGTTGTCGTTTCAATCCACCTCCACATCTCCAAAGTATATGTAGTTTCTGAAGGTGAAAAACACAAGAAGGGGGGGGGGGGGGGTTGAATTGTGTTTTCTTTTTCTCTTAAAAAAAAAACTTCTTCTGATAAAACTTCAGAAGCAGTTTGATTGCTTCTGATGAAATGATCAGAGTCAGATTGCAGCGGAAAAGAACAGAGCAGAGAAAAGAAAGACAACGACACAAGCAGTTATCCTGGTTCCTTCCACAACACGGAAGTAGTCCAGTCCCCCTTGCACTTCCAAGGAGATTTCACTATAATCACAAAGATTACAACTGCTCAATACTTTCTAAGTATGAGACTTCACAAAAATGCTCAAGCACACACGCAAGAGTCTTCCAATGCTCAAGCACTAAGCAAGAGACTTCTAATGCTCAAGCACGCAGGCAAGAGACTTCTAATCAAACAAAAATACAGAGAATTGAGTTTGAGTTGAACACTTGATATACAATCAGTGGTGTTCACAATACAATACAGTAAAGACTCTAGACTTTGAATTTCTAAGATGTATCAAATCAGTGCAGAAATTCAGTGTGCTTTGTAGAATCAAATTGACAGAGTTTTGGCGCTTTTGAACTTATGTATCTCTCTCTTCAATCTTCAAGTCTTCACACCTTTATATAGAGGCGTGAAAGAGACGTTGAGATAATCAGCACGTCTAAAGAGTCGTTTGAAATCCTTTGATTATCCACCAGTAATCCTTTGCCTGATTTGGGTGTAGTCCTTTGAAGAATAAACTTCAAATTCATTCCCATCTTGAACGTACAAATTCTGCAGGCATGGCTGTTGTTTTGTCTTGTAGCGTAGACAGAAAACAGAGTAGTGGAGGTAGTGGTTGTACACTTGTACTTTGTCAACTCTATTAACGAGAGACAAGTGCTCAGTGCTATCCATATATCCGTTGATACCTCCCTTTCAATTCTTCGTTCTTCTTGGATAAGACTGAATTGAGAATCAGCTACTTTGAATCTTCAGTTTGATTAAAGGATCAAACGTAGCTTCTGGTGAAGATATTGCTTCTGATAAAAACTTTTGCTTCTGATGTCCTTCTGCTTCTGATGACGTCATTACTTCAGAAGCACTTCAGCTTCAGGAGCAGTTTTCTTCAGATGCTCAGAATTTCTTTTTCTTTCCATTGTTCTTCCAAGACCTATTGAAATAACTTGAGTAGCCTTTGGTCCTGTACACTTGAACAATTATTAGTAATAACCAATTGACAATTTTTAATACCTTGTTATCATCAAAACTTAATAAGGTTCATTGTGAAACACATTTTGTTCCAACAATCTCCCCCTTTTTGATGATGACAAACAATAGTATTTAAAATGTTCAATTGTTGTTGATCTAATTAATAAGTTGACCACTGGGATAGAGGTTTGTAAGCTCCCCCTGAGTCTAATAGATCTTTAAGGTGAGGTTTGTAAGCTCCCCCTGAGTTCTATTCTTATTAATTAAATTTCAATAAAATACTCATAAAAATAATATCAGAAGTATTTAAAAAAGTTTAGAAGTGGTTATAGTGGGGCTCAGTGCCTTAAAATACTATCCATTTACTCCCCCTTTTGTCATCAACAAAAAGAATAAAAACAAAAGAAAGAGTATCAGAGCAATAAACATATAACCTTTAAAATACAGTATATCAGAGCACACAACATTAAAAACAGTAAATATCAACAAGTTAAAGCTTGTAAAACATATTGAAGGTGAAAAGCACAAGATCCAGAAACAATGATAATATATATATATATAGAAAAGTTAAGATACAAATGCAATGCAACTAAAGTACTTAGAACAAAGATTAAAACAAGCAAAAAAAAATGGGTGTGCAACTAAGGTTGGGCTTGCTTGTACATCTGTTCCAAAAGATACTTAATTTGCTCATCATTCTTCTTAAGCAGCTCATCCTTTTCTCTCATTCTTCTTTTATACCCAGCATGAATTCTTGCAGCCCTTGTGATGTACTCTTCTTCTGGATAGAAAGGAGTGATGTCCAGCAGAGGCACATAATTCAGCTCTTTCACTTTGGCTGCTTCATGCATATCATCCAACATCTTTTGCAGCATGGCAGAGTGAGATGAGACACACTTAGTGCTTAGCTGATCCAACAGCTCATCAAAACTCTTTTTCAGATCCATCCACTGATCAAGATAGTGAATAGGAGGTACAGGAACTGTTCTGCGAAGAATCAGTGTCTGAATCTCATCACTAAGCTTGATTAACTGTTCATCTATATACTCAGATTCAAGGATAGAGTCAGGGATGGTTGAAGATTCAGATTGAGTTGTATGAGATGTGGAGGGTTGGTCAGAGGCTGTTTGTTGGTCAGAAGAGGTTAGGTCAATTATTGGTGGTTCTGGTTGTTGTTGTTGTTCTGTTGTTTGATGGTCAGAAGCTGTTTGTTGTTGGTCAGAAGCAACTTGTTCAGAAGCAGCTTGTTCAGGAACAGTTTGTTCAGGAACAGTTTGCTCAGGAACAGTTTGCTCAGGGATGGTTTCTGTTTGTTGGTTTTCTAAAACAGTCTTTCCAGGGACTGTCTTAGAGGCCTTTGTAGGTGTAGGTTGCATTTCACCACCTAAGTGTTTTTCTAGATTGTGAAGGGTTGAGGATTCTTGTTGTTGGGGGATTTCTGAAGTAGTTGCTTCTGAAACTACTTCAGAGGCTCTTTGTGGAGTTTGGTCATTTTGTGGGTTTGTTTGGTTAGGTTCTTGGTTGGGTTCAGGTTGTTATACACTAACAGGTTCTAGAATTTCTGGATAAAGTGGATGAGTAGCAGGCAAATTGAATTTCTCACAGAGTTTAATCCTATTCTTAGAAAATTCTATTTGAGTTTGCTCATAGTCAAGTGTTCCAAATTCTGTTAGTTTGGTAGGTTTGGTTTTTAGAAGTTTGTCTATGTGTTGGCTAAGGGGTTGGTCATCTGATTCAGTTGATGATGATGAGGGTGAAGAGGGTAGAGAAGGAATCTGAGTATAGATGTCAGGTTTGGATGAATTACCTGAAGATTGAGCTTCTGGATGAACTGCTTCTGGAGCATTTGAAACTGGTTCTGATGAAGTAGCTCCTGAAGCTTGCTTATTCTTCAAGGCTTGTGAAAGCAGAGTTGCTCCATACTGAACTGTTTCTTGCTCTAACTCAGATGCTAAAGCAGCAATGTCAGGAGTAGGCACATACCCTGCAGCCTTGAGACGCTCATCCCTTTGCTTCTCATACAATTCGTTCATCCTTTTCCTTTTTGCTATCTTGGATGCAGAATACTCCCTAGCATATTGCTTTAGTTCCTCAGAAGCTTCAAAACTGGGCATGACTATAGTCTCAGAATTTATAGTCCTTTTTGCCTTCTTGGGACTTGAGTCTTCTTCCCAGTTTTCTTGCAGCTCTTCCAACATTTCCTCCCTTCGTCCTTCAGCTGTCTTCAGATTTCTTGAAGATCTCTTCCTTTTGATGGTTTGAAGAGCAGCTTCTCTTTTCTTCTTAGGACTCTGAGGCTCTTCAGATGCAGCTTGTTCAGAAGCAGGTTGTTCAGAAGCAAGCTGTTCTGTTGTTTCTTGAGCACTCCTTGTCCTTTTTCTGATGATTGGGACTTCATCTAAGTTCTCCACTTCCTCTTGAATAGTGGACAGTGCTGATTTTTCTTTCTTAGCTTTCTGATGCTTCTGAGCACCCTTCTCAGCAGCATCTTCAGCAAGATATTCTTCCTTGGTGATCTGATTATTCTTTGACTTTCTGCCTTTGGCCACAGGCAAATCACCACCATACATCTCCTCAGGGACATCTTTCAAGCTGATTTTCTTCTTGTAAGTTTTGTAGAAGTCCAAGATGTAGGCCCTTTGCACATCCAGGGGATCCTTCTTGCAGATAGGGATGTGATGAGTGACTAGATCAGATATGGCATCAGATTCATGCATATCAGATTTTAGTTTCTTGTGAGCATTTGCTGGAATCAATTTCATCTTCACAAGAGTTGATGCATTGATTATCTTCCCAGTTACTGCTCCCAGCTTCTAGTTATCATAAATGCCAACATCCTTCAAGGCACTTAGAATTCCTCCTTCTTGAAAGATTACAGAGAGTAGCCTTCCATAAGGGACAAACTTCCTGTTCTCCATCCGACTCTTCTTTAGTTCCTTGATCATGTACTTGAACATGTACTTGGGAACATTCATCGTGGTTTCTTGAGTGATGGTGTGATGCAGAAAAACCTTGTGACCAAGTGACGGTTGATCACTTCCTCCACCTTTGGGAAAGATGTTCTCATTCTGAATCTTCAGCAGCAACTTCTTCTCAATGCTCAAAGTGCTGTAAGGTTGAGCAATCTTAGACCCATAAATGGTTTCATTGACAATTTCCTTCCAAGAGCTGGTTCTTGGATTAGGAATTTCTTCTCCAAAGTACTTGCCAGAGGTATCCCTTCCCATGGCTTGAGCAATAACCTGCTCATTTATGGTTACAGGAATACCCATGACATTTGATCTTATCTCTGTACCGGTGAAGGAGAGTAGACCCATTTCTTCTCTGGTTTTTCCCTTCAGAGTAGGATCAACCAGAATCAGTTGAGCTTCTTCCTGTCTAGCAGCATCAATGTCAAAGATTGAAGCCCTTACCTAGAATTGTCTGACCAGAACTTCATACGTTGGACCATTGAGAAGACTGAAGTAACTCATCAGCTTTTGCTTCTTGTAGAATCTTACTAGGTCACATCCATGGTGTGTTAAGGAGGCGAAATCCACTGGATTTTCTGCTTGAATGATTAACTCCCATTCTTCAATAGACATGGTTCTTCCTTTAATCTCATAAGCAGGAGTATCTATTTCCATATTTGAAGATGAACCACCAGCAGAACTTGAGCTTTCCATGATTTGAAGGAGTTTTAGGGTTCTACGGTGTTTTGAGAGGAAGAGGGAATGCGCTTACTTTCGCAGAGGGTTGAGAAGAAAATAGAAAGTGTTTGTTGTGAAGTGAGTAGTGTGTGAATTGACTTAGTGTTTTTAAGTAAAACGTTTGTAATTCAGAAGAGACAAACAAACATAGCATTAATGACAAATTGGGGGCGCGTGTTAGTATGTTAAAAAGCAAATAAAACATCATTGCCCTTTTTGTTATACTCCAATACAAATAGACCACGTCAGAGACTCTTCAGAAAACTACCTTTTGGGTAATGGGACAGCTGTTACAAAAAGTAACTGCCAACGTTCCCACTAACCTTGCTATTCAGAAGCAAAGAATACCGCTTCTGAAGTCTTAGTGCTGACGTCATCTTCAGAAGCACATTTTCCTCAGAACCTTAGTTAAGAGCTTCTGATGGACCAGATGCTTCTGAATAGACTTCAGAACCAAACTTCTTATTCAGAGGCAAGCAATTTTTCAATCAGACACAAAATGCATGTTCAAATTTTTCTTAATAAAATCAAATCTTTCAACAGATAAAGGTTTTGTAAATATATCAGCCCATTGATGTTCAGTATCAATGAATTGTATATCTAAAATCCCTTTTTGAACATAGTCTCTGATAAAATGGTGTTTGATTTCAATATGCTTGGCTCTTGAATGTAGAATTGGATTCTTTGACAAACAAATAGTAGCAGTATTATCACAATAGATGAGAATACTGTTAGCATTAATCTGATAGTCTTCCAACTGATGTTTCATCCAAAGTAGTTGTGTGCAACAACTTGCAGCTGAAATGTATTCTGCTTCTGCTGTAGACATAGCAATAGTTGCTTGTCTTTTGCTTGCCCAGGATATCAGATTCTCTCCCAGGAATTGACAATTTCCACTGGTTGATTTTCTTTCAATCCTGTCACCAGCATAATCAGCATCACAGAATCCAATCAACTTATAATCTAGGGATTTCCTATACAGGAGTCCAAGATTAGTTGTTCCTTTCAGATACCTGAAGATTCTCTTAACTGCAGTTAAATGAGATTCTCTAGGATCTGATTGAAATCTTGCACACAAGCATACACTGAATAAAATATCAGGTCTAGATGCAGTGAGGTATAACAGAGAACCAATCATACCTCTGTATAGCTTCTGGTCTACTACTGTTTCAGTATCTTCTTTGCTTAAGGTGCAGGTTGGATGCATTGAAGTGTTCATCACTTTACAATCTTCTAGCTTGAACTTCTTCAGAAGCTCCTTTGTATATTTTGTTTGATGAACATATACTCCTTCTTTACTTTGGTTGATTTGAATTCCAAGAAAGAACTTCAATTCTCCCATCATACTCATTTCAAATTCATCCTGCATTAACTTAGAAAATTCTTTGCAAAGAGATGCATTAGTAGAACCAAATATTATATCATCAACATATATTTGTACAATCAAAATGTCTTTCTTAAGAGTCCTTCTGAAGAGTGTTGTATCAACTTGTCCTCTTTGAAAATCATTTTTAATTAAGAAATTACTTAGTCTATCATACCAAGCTCTGGGAGCTTGTTTCAAGCCATATAGTGATTTCTTAAGTTTATAAACATGGTCAGGATGCTTAAGATCCTCAAATCCAGGAGGTTGTTTAACATACACTTCTTCTTCAATGACACCATTAAGAAAAGCACTTTTGACATCCATTTGATATAATATTATGCCATGATTAATTGCGTAGGATAGAAGTAACCTGATTGCTTCAAATCTTGCAACTGGAGCAAATGTTTCAGTGTAATCAATGCCTTCTTGTTGGCTGTAGCCTTGAGCAACAAGTCTGGCTTTGTTTCTGGTTACTTCTCCTTGTTCATTCAGCTTGTTTCTGAATACCCATTTTGTTCCAATAATGTTCTTCTGAAAAGGTTTGGGTACCAGATCCCACACATCATTCCTTTGGAATTGATTTAGCTCTTCTTGCATAGCTAATATCCATCCATCATCTGAGAGAGCTTCTTCAACAGTTTTAGGCTCAATTATTGAAAGCAATCCTATTAATGACTCTTCTTGTCTGAAATGTGATCTTGTTCTTCTAGGACTATCTTTGCTTCCAATGATTAGCTCCTCAGGATGTGAAGATTTGTGCTTGAATTTAGGTTGAATAACCTGCTGAGTGTTATCTTGAAAATCCTCAGAAGCACTTTCATTCTGTACTATTGGACTAGGTTCTGCTTCTGAATTAGACTCAGCTTCTGGAGTGATTTCAGCTTCTGGACTAGATTCAACTTCTGTATACTTTTCAGAATCAGAAGGTTGATCAGATTCTGATGCATCTTCAGAATCAGTTGTACCTGCATTACTTTCACTTTGCTCTGGAGTTTTACTTCCAGGCTCTCTATCATCAAATTTTACATGCATAGATTCTTCAACACAATGTGTTTCTGAATTATACACTCTGTACGCCTTTGACCTTTCAGAGTAACCTAAAAAGATTCCTCTTTGAGCCTTGGCATCAAATTTCTTCAGATAGTCTTTAGTGATTAAGATGTAACAAGTACATCCAAACTGATGAAAGTAAGAGATATTGGGTCTTCTTCCTTTAAAGAGTTCATATGCTGTTTTCTCCAACATAGGTCTGATATAGATCCTATTTTGAATATAACATGAAGTATTAACTGCTTCTGCCCAGAAATGTTTAGCTAAGTTGTTTTCATGGATCATGGTTCTGGCCATTTCTTGTAAGGTTCTGTTCTTTCTCTCTACAACCCCATTTTGTTGTGGAGTTCTAGGAGAAGAAAATTCATGGAGAATCCCATGTTTTTCACAAAAAAGTTCAAATGGCTCATTTTCAAATTCTCCACCATGATCACTTCTGACTTTCAAAATTTTCAATTCTTTTTCAGATTGTATTTGAGTGCAGAAGCTGCTAAACACTTCACATGCATAGTCTTTACTTTTAATGAATTTTACCCAAGTCCATCTGCTGTAATCATCAACAATGACTAATCCATATTTACTTCCATATAAAGATGCAGTGTTAACTGGACCAAAAAGATCAATATGGAGTAATTCTAAGGGTCTGGAGGTTGATACAATGTCTTTAGATTTGAAAGAACTTTTCACAATTTTCCCTTTCTGACATGCACCACAAAGTGCATCTGAATGATAATCAATGTTAGGCAATCCTTTGACCAGTTGTAACTTGCTAATTTTAGAAATTAATCTCCAATTAGCATGTCCCAACCTTTTATGCCATACCCATTTTTTATCATTCATTGACAGAAGGCAAACTACCTTCTGATCAGCCAGATCAGAGAAATTTATTTTATAGACATTCTCAACTCTCTTTCCCTTGAATGTAATGGATTTGTCATCCTTGTTGACTAGTGTGCAGTTGGTCTTACTGAACATTACATCATACCCATTGTCACAAAATTGACTAATGCTCAATAGGTTATGCTTCAGACCATCTACTAGCCACACATTATTAATTGAGATGGAGGAATTACCAATAGTACATGTACCAATGATCTTTCCAGTTTGGTTGCCACCAAACTTCACTTCTCCTCCATCTTTCATTGTAAGGGTAAGGAACAAAGCTTTCTCTCCAGTCATGTGCCTTGAACATCCGCTGTCTAGGTACCATGACCTTTGTTTCTCTCTTGCCCTTAGGCACACCTGCATTTTTAGCCAATTCAGATTTAGGTACCCATATCTTCATGGGTCCTTTTGGGTTAGTTTTGGAGGTTTTACTTTTCCTCCCTTGTACCTTAGGGTGAATGCTGAGGGGCTTCTGATCATTCAATACTTTAGGTTTGACACCTTTTGGTATTGTTTTCTCAGAAGCAGTAGCTGCTTTGTTCTTCTGATCCTTTTGTTTTGGGATTTTAGATTCTGGTTTAATCAGATTCTGATGAACAGGTTCTGATCTTTTCAGAATTTTAATCTTTTGACTCTTAGGATCAGATTTTGTCATAACCTTGAACTTAAGGTTTTCTGGCTTTGATGTGATCTTAGCCTGTGAACCAGAAGCTTCAGGTTTTGACTGAACAGCAGTTACAGCATTCGTACCTTCAGGCACAAAGGTGGATTTCAATCCATCCTTGATACAATCACAGTAGCTCTTGAGACTGTAGTCTTTGGATTTCTCCTCAGAATATCCAATCCCTTTGCCTTTGTTCTTGTATGTGCTGTAGATCATAGAAGCAACTTTGCTTCTGTCTATTCCAGCCATAATAAAATCATCCAAGGCAATCTCATGTTTATTGCCTGAACCTTTATCACATTTTTCTTGTAGCTTCTGACAAAGACTCTTGAGTCTATCTTCATATGTTGTTGATATGAGGTTAAACCCTTTGAGTTCTTCTTCAGAAGTTTTCAGTTCCAATAGAGTTGTCTTTTGTTGTTTCATCAAATCAACATATTTTTCTTTTAAATCTGTCAACTCATTGGTTATGTGTTCAAACAGTGATAAAAGTTCTTTTAGAGAATCAACAAGTTCTTGTCTAGGGATTTTGGAATATACCTCATTTTCATCTTCTGAATCTGATTCAGCTTCTGATACTGCTTCTGATGATATTGTTGCCACTAACCCCATGGCTGCCTTAGCATCATCATCAGCTTCTTCTTTATCAGAACCAGATTCACTATCCAAATCTTCCCAGGTCGCCATCAAGCTCTTTTTGATTTGCTTTCTGAATTTACTGGAGCTGAAGCTTGATTTCTTGGATTTGCCTTTAAACTTCTCCTTCTGAAGATCAGGGCAATCAGCAATGAAATGACCAGGCTTCTTACAATTGAAGCATCCCTTCTGATCTTCTTTCTTGGAGTTCTTGTAGCTACCTCTCTTGCTCAAAAATTTCTTCTGCTTCCTTGCCAGATACTCAAGCTTGTTGGACAGCATAGCCATCTTTACAGATTGATCTTCATCAGAATCTCCATCAGGTGATTCTTCTTCAGATTCACTGGCTTTGTAGGCTTTGGAAGATTTTGAAGTCTTTCCTTTAGATGGTAGAGCAATGGATTTACTCTTCTTAGAGGTTTCATGCTCATTTAAACTCATTTCATGCACTTTGAGTGAGCTAACAAGATCTTCAACACTTAAAGTATTTAGATCCTTAGCTTCCTCAATAGCAGTTACTTTGGGTCTCCATCTTGAAGGTAAGCTTCTCAAAATCTTACTAACATGATCAGAAGCAACATAGCTTTTCTTCAGTATTTGCAATCCAGAAACTAAAGTTTGAAATCTTGAGTACATTTCTTCTATACTCTCATCATCCTTCATTCTGAAAAGTTCATACTGATGAACTAGCATCAAAGCTTTAGCCTTGTTATCATGGTTTTTGGGTGCCAAGCCATTAATTGGACTTGAACCTTTCGACCGTTGATATCTCTCTTTTTTCTTGGGAAGGGTAAAAGGAGAAAAACCCTTAAAGAGTTCTAGATTCGGGGGTCGTTTTCGCTACGGGAAGGTGTTAGGCACCCGGAGCGATTATGGTATTCCATAAGAACCGCTCTCCTAAGTTTATTTCTACGCTTTAGTTTTATTGCTTATTTGTAAAAAAGAAAGTGTGATTAGTTAAGAATGGGGGCGAGAAGAAGTAGAATTTGATTTTTATTTCGGCTTGGATGAGTTTTGACTCATTGCCTACGTACCGTTTTACGGGATCAAAACCGGCGTAGTTCTTGCTAAAAAGACTTGTTTTTTTTTTTGTTTTAATTGTTTGATTTTTAGTTTTGAAAAAATGGTTTTGAAGAAGGAGATTGGGAGGCTTCATGAGCATTGGATTTAGCAAAAAAAGTGAGGTTCGATTAGTGATTAAAAAGAAAGTCTAAATGATTAAGATGAATTGAATTTTTCTTAAGAAAAAAGAAAGGAAAAGAAATGAAGTGTTGACTTCATATTTATTATGAAAATTTTTGAAGTGAAGTTCAATTGTTTTTTTTTTGAAAAAAAAAATGGATTTTCTCTAAGTGTTTAAAACCTAAGCATTCACCTAACCATACAATCCTATGCATACATCTAAGGTGAGTGTATGCGTGTCGGTGCGTCATAGTGTCCATAGTCCATATTACAAAAATTGCCTAAATACATTCTATGGCCCCTTTGCCAAGCTACAAACCAATGATAACAAATTACATCACCAAATGAATTGAAACTTGCAAAAATATAAATGCTAGGCTAAAGAAAGTGGAGGAGGTGGTGAAATGCTATGAAATGTATGGCACATGAGATGAAATGGTTAGTAATCATAAAGCACAAAATAGTAGGAAGTAATTAAAAGGAAATGCATAAAGATGGCAAAGAAAAAGTAATAAAGTGGTAATAAACCTAAAAAAAACATTTGGTATGATACCTAAAGATGCTAGTGACCCATAATTATCACATCATGGCAATTTAGAAAGAAATTTTGTTTCAAGCCATGACATGCAATTAATAGAGACATGTGCATGCAAAATATCACACCAAGTCCATAAAGAAATTTACCACTTTATTCCTAAAAATAAACACTTATTGCTTGTAAAACAAGAAATCCATAAAATCAGATCCAAACACAATGAAAATAAGCACATTTCCAGAGGCATATTCATCACCATATTAGGCATCTTTCATTCATATCATAATATCAAAATGTCAAGAACAAAACATAGCAAAATGCATATCAAAAGTGTAAAAACACATGGAGTTAGTTCACACCATTTTAACACATTTTTTTTGCAAGAAACAACATAGAAATGCCAAAAATACATCAAGAAACAGCTAGGAATTTTTTTTTAGGAATTTTTGTAAAAAATGTAAGCAAGCAACAGGTTCAGATAGCAAGAAAGGCAGTGCAAATAGCAAGAAAAACCAAAAAAACGTAGAAAAGCAAAGAAAAGAGGCCCAGGCCCAAAGCCAAGGGATCCGGATCTCACAGGAACGCTCAGGGATCGTTGGATTGATCCAAGATCCCAAACCCTAGATCTAAAGGCTCACAACGCATGGGATTGGACCGGTCTTGAACCGGTCCGGTCTAGCACTCTATATAAAACCCTAGCGCGCCGGTTTTTTCATTTCGTATTCTTCTTTCTCTCTCTAACCCCTCTCTCTTCTCTCATCTCTCTCTAAACCCTCACCGCCGGTGAGGATGAAGCTACGGCGGAGACCTTGAAGGTCCGCCGGAAACTTCATCTTCTCCGGCGAGACCTAGCAGTTTCCGGTGAAAAATTTCCAGAACTCAAATATTTTTGCATCTTTTGATTCGTCCTTTAACCCTAAACACGAATCTAGCAAGAAATTTCTCAAATACAGCTTGAAATGATGTAGATCTGAAAAACTTTGTACGGTTTTGAAATTGATTTTTTTGATCTTTTTGAACGAAAACGTTTGGATCTTTAAGAATCTACATCGTTTCGTTATTCATTGCTTTTCTGGTACTTGTTCTTGCTTTCAAAACTTTGATCCTCACGGATCTAGGTTTTGGTGTTTACGGTTATAGTTTTCTTTGAATTCTGGAGATTTTTGATATGCTTGCTCGCGTGATTTTTACAGGTTTAACCGTGATATTTACTTTTGAAAAGAGATTCTGAGTTTTACCTGAAGTTTTTGATTGGAGATTTTGTGAGATTCTTCGGAAAACTTGATTCTGTTCTTGCTGTTTTTGATTCTTTTGCTTGTTCTTTGGACCGAAAATAAATCGGTGATTCACCGGTTCTGTTTCTTCATCTTCTTCGCCGGTTTAGAACTTCGCTTCTTTCTCTCTTCTTCTTCCTCTGTGATCAACGCTTGAGCTTGCTTCAATGCGAGCTCGCGTTTTGAATTGCAGAGAAATGATCAATTCGATGATGAAGATTCCACAGAATCTCTGAGGATTGATCCGAAAATTGTTGATTCTGATGAACTTTTTGAGTTTCTGGAAAACGGTTAGGGTTTTTGTTCTTGGTGTTCTTGAGAAATTTTGAGATTTTGATCTGTAACTGAAGGGAGAGAGAGTGTGATTTCTGTTTGTGATGTGGCGTGTAATTAATGGCCTTGAGTGGCACTGTGCACTATTTATAATCTGACATGTGTACTTGAGATCCAATGAAAATGTGACACCTGGATTTGTATGGAAATGGCACGGCTTGGACCTGAAAAATGAACTTTGGACTTTTCTGCAAAAATAAGAACTTGAGGACTAAACTGCAATTGACAAAAAGGACTGAAATGAAAATTGGAAAAGAAACTGGACTGAACTGCAATTTTGGAACTCTTTGAGGACCAAAAATGCAAAAATAATAAAACAATAAAAATAAAAAATAAAATTGGTAATTTGACTAAACGTAAAGCGAAACACAAATAAAATTGACAAAACGGACTAAAACGAACCAATGGCCTAAATGAGGTACTTCAAAGTAACCTCCCCATGCCAAAATTTTATGTGAAATGACCAAAATGCCCCTAGGGTTAAAAATGACCTAAACAGAATCAAATTAACTCGACACTGACTCAGATGCAAGTTTGAAATGAACTTAACAAGGTTTACTGATGAAATGTAAAAAAAACAATCTGAAAAGACTCAGAGACAGTCACAAGGATGAAAATGGGTCCCACTGCAGGAAATGACCAAAATACCCTTCTGTATGACTTTTTGCAAATTTTGAAATAAACTGTAGAAAAAGCAATGTAATGATTCAGAGACACTTTTGAATGACTTACAAGACAAGTAAAGACATTTCGAAAGGTTTTATGCAAGAAAAACATAGGTAAAATTGTGATTGAAAAAACTACGAGGCAGAGACAATTTGAACTGTGCAGTTGAAATTTGATAGTTGACAAAGTTTGAAATGAAATTGGGCCCAGTATTTTTAGGTCCAAAAACAGGGTATAACAAGCCTCTTTCACCTTCTTGCTGCCTTCAAAGTTTGCACATAGTGAAGCAAATATAGCCTTAGCAGTAGATTTGTCACTCATCTTCATGTATTCGGTGCGAGGTATAGAAGCCACAATGATTCCTCTTATCTTGTGGTGTTTCTTATAAAGCTTCTTCTGAGCAGGAGTATGTATTCTTCTGTCTATAGCAGCTCCTTCTTCATCCAAATCCAGATCATCAACTCCATCTTCCAGTATGTCCCATAACTCTTCATCCAATCCCATGATAAAGCTGTACATATTTGTTTTCCACCATGAAAACTCTTCTGGATCTCCATTAAACTTTGGAGCTTTTCCAGAGTCTGTTTTCTTGTCAGCAGTATCATAGTCATGCTTGACACTTGTGTATTTTGTAGTAACTGATTCCTCATCTCCAGACATGTTTTTCTAATAGATCTTGAACTGTAACACGGTTAAGTGCTGTGATAACAGAGCAAGCTCTGATACCAATTGAAGGTGAAAAACACAAGAAGGGGGGGGGGGGGGGGGTTGAATTGTGTTTTCTTTTTCTCTTAAAAAAAAACTTCTTCTGATAAAACTTCAGAAGCAGTTTGATTGCTTCTGATGAAATGATCAGAGTCAGATTGCAGCGGAAAAGAACAGAGCAGAGAAAAGAAAGACAACGACACAAGCAGTTATCCTGGTTCCTTCCACAACACGGAAGTAGTCCAGTCCCCCTTGCACTTCCAAGGAGATTTCACTATAATCACAAAGATTACAACTGCTCAATACTTTCTAAGTATGAGACTTCACAAAAATGCTCAAGCACACACGCAAGAGTCTTCCAATGCTCAAGCACTAAGCAAGAGACTTCTAATGCTCAAGCACGCAGGCAAGAGACTTCTAATCAAACAAAAATACAGAGAATTGAGTTTGAGTTGAACACTTGATATACAATCAGTGGTGTTCACAATACAATACAGTAAAGACTCTAGACTTTGAATTTCTAAGATGTATCAAATCAGTGCAGAAATTCAGTGTGCTTTGTAGAATCAAATTGACAGAGTTTTGGCGCTTTTGAACTTATGTATCTCTCTCTTCAATCTTCAAGTCTTCACACCTTTATATAGAGGCGTGAAAGAGACGTTGAGATAATCAGCACGTCTAAAGAGTCGTTTGAAATCCTTTGATTATCCACCAGTAATCCTTTGCCTGATTTGGGTGTACTCCTTTGAAGAATAAACTTCAAATTCATTCCCATCTTGAACGTACAAATTCTGCAGGCATGGCTGTTGTTTTGTCTTGTAGCGTAGACAGAAAACAGAGTAGTGGAGGTAGTGGTTGTACACTTGTACTTTGTCAACTCTATTAACGAGAGACAAGTGCTCAGTGCTATCCATATATCCGTTGATACCTCCCTTTCAATTCTTCGTTCTTCTTGGATAAGACTGAATTGAGAATCAGCTACTTTGAATCTTCAGTTTGATTAAAGGATCAAACGTAGCTTCTGGTGAAGATATTGCTTCTGATGTCCTTCTGCTTCTGATGACGTCATTACTTCAGAAGCACTTCAGCTTCAGGAGCAGTTTTCTTCAGATGCTCAGAATTTCTTTTTCTTTCCATTGTTCTTCCAAGACCTATTGAAATAACTTGAGTAGCCTTTGGTCCTGTACACTTGAACAATTATTAGTAATAACCAATTGACAATTTTTAATACCTTGTTATCATCAAAACTTAATAAGGTTCATTGTGAAACACATTTTGTTCCAACAATCTCCCCCTTTTTGATGATGACAAACAATAGTATTTAAAATATTCAATTGTTGTTGATCTAATTAATAAGTTGACCACTGGGATAGAGGTTTGTAAGCTCCCCCTGAGTCTAATAGATCTTTAAGGTGAGGTTTGTAAGCTCCCCCTGAGTTCTATTCTTATTAATTAAATTTCAATAAAATACTCATAAAAATAATATCATAAGTATTTAAAAAAGTTTAGAAGTGGTTATAGTGGGGCTCAGTGCCTTAAAATACTATCCATTTACCCCCCCTTTTGTCATTAACAAAAAGAATAAAAACAAAAGAAAGAGTATCAGAGCAATAAACATATAACCTTTAAAATACAGTATATCAGAGCACACAACATTAAAAACAGTAAATATCAACAAGTTAAAGCTTGTAAAACATATTGAAGGTGAAAAGCACAAGATCCAGAAACAATGATAATATATATATATATAGAAAAGTTAAGATACAAATGCAATGCAACTAAAGTACTTAGAACAAAGATTAAAACAAGCAAAAAAAAATGGGTGTGCAACTAAGGTTGGGCTTGCTTGTACATCTGTTCCAAAAGATACTTAATTTGCTCATCATTCTTCTTAAGCAGCTCATCCTTTTCTCTCATTCTTCTTTTATACCCAGCATGAATTCTTGCAGCCCTTGTGATGTACTCTTCTTCTTGATAGAAAGGAGTGATGTCCAGCAGAGGCACATAATTCAGCTCTTTCACTTTAGCTGCTTCATGCATATCATCCAACATCTTTTGCAGCATGGCAGAGTGAGATGAGACACACTTAGTGCTTAGCTGATCCAGCAGCTCATCAAAACTCTTTTTCAGATCCATCCACTGATCAAGATAGTGAATAGGAGGTACAGGAACTGTTCTGCGAAGAATCAGTGTCTGAATCTCATCACTAAGCTTGATTAACTGTTCATCTATATACTCAGATTCAAGGATAGAGTCAGGGATGGTTGAAGGTTCAGATTCAGTAACATTGTTCTCCTCTAACAAAACCTTCATATTTAGTGCTTTAGGCGGATCTCCCTCTACATGAGCCAATAACATGGCATGGGAGACCCTATAGAACTAGAAAATTTAACTCGCAACAGTTTGCCAACATATCTCTATAAATAGACTTTACATGTCTTCAGGTACAACATACAAATAGTAATCTTTAAATGCATGGTCCATCTGAAAGACATTTAACTCTGATGCGACGGAGGCTGGAGGCTAAGGATGCTCTAAATGCGTCCATAGTGCCTCAACACATGCTATGCAACCTCACTTTATCCATTCAGAGTACCAACAATGTCATCGAACGGATGCGTCTAACGATGGTTAACATAGGGGCAGAATGTACCATCATCCACCTCTATACAATCGAAGAAGGTCTTATAGTTATACGGTGAGTTAAGGCCCTTGCCAAGAATGAATCGGACTATGTGTGGCTTGGCCTCACTATAGATGAGGTCGGTTATAAAGGGGCATATCTCAGTTAAATGCTCTATAATCCAAGGCTGAAAAAAACATTACAAACACATATTAAATTACAAACATCGTAAATGTTACAAAAAATATATATTACATGCAATAGGGGCATGTATCCAGCCAACCGCGTTATATGGAGCTTAGTCATCTCGGCCAAGTAGTAGTAGAGGTAGGCTAGAGCCACATCACCCCCAACACCATTGATTATTCGTAGTGAGGTCTCATAAGTACTCTAGAAACAACGCAATGACGCATTGCTGACCCGTGTCTGTAGATATGGTGCATCCAACCAAGTAAAGTGAGTAAGCTCATATACACCTAGTCTTATGTTCCATCCCTTGTTCACTATCGAGCTACAAGGTTTTCGTGTGATGATCATCAAAGATTCTAAGAAGCCAACTAAAGGTTACGTGAAAACCTTTTAGTTTGTCATAATCATTATAACATTAAGAAACACATCAATGTCTTCTTTGCTTATTGGCGCTCGATGGTTTATCAACCTACATAGATAATCAAGTGCAAAAGGCATGACACATCATCGAGTGTGATGGTCAAATCACCAATGGGCAAGTGAAAGTCGCTAGTCTCTTAATATCACCGCTTTGTGAACACTTAACGCATGGGTAAATTAATCTGACTAAATGGGGAGTGAAGAAGCAGATAAAGACCAAAAACATCTACTACATCCCTAAACCATCTTAGATGTTTAGACAACTTACCCATGCCGACTATCCTCTTCACATTGTTGATACATTTGAGTGATTTTGCACGTCCCGAAAAAAAAAAAGCAAAATGGAAACGTAGATACAATCACATTTTACCATATAAATATTTGAAGTGATGCCCCAACAACTCATCCCAGGAGAGATGGCATGAAAAAACATTTAATTAATGTTATTTTGTCTATAACCATTACTCTTTTTGTAGCTCTTACATGAAGACACTTCACATTTCTCTTCACATATTATACCTTTTCATTTTATTTCCATCTCTTTTTCTCTTTTTTTGGGTAGTGTGCGAGGTTCGAACCTCAGACTTTGCATATATTATGCACTGCCCCTACCAACCGAGTTAAGCTTACGATGACTTCATCTCTCTTTCTATCACATCACAAACATATCACATTTATTACATTATTCTTTATGTTTCTTTCTCTCTCATTATGTTGTGTCGGGTGGATGTACGAGAGTCCATAAATCATCTCTGAAGTTGTTAACTAAAAGACAGTATTAAAACTTAATCCATTATTTTTTTCCCAAATAGTTTAATGATCAGAATTTAACTTTTTAAGATGAATAAGCGATAGATTAGTGGTTCGAACCATAACTCATGCATACTAAGTAATATTTTCACCAACTAATTTATCGTCACAAGGCTTAATCAAATTTATTTTTTTATATTATTTTGTCTAATAATTTACTGGTAGAAATTTATCTTTTTAAAATGAATAAATTAGATGTTTGTAGTTCGAATCTCAACCTTAATATATTATACAATATCCTGTCAATTCGGTTAAACTCACACAACCTATTTTATTGAAGTGAAGCTTAACTAAGTTTTTTTTTTTTTTTTTTTTTTTTTTTCGGGAAAGCTTAACTAAGTTATAGGAGGAGGAGTGGCGTTCTCACACTTTTTGTGTTCTTAATCTCTTGCATGACAGATGCTCTAAGTTGATAGGAGGAGGAGTCGCATTCTCCCACTTATAATTTGAACTGGCAGCCAAATATGAGCCACAAATAATATAACCAAATAGAAAAATAAACATAAATAAACCTTTCACTTTTTTGCCTTTTTCTGCTTATTATCCAATAATATCCTTATCCTCTTTTTACAATCCCATCAACTTCATCAGAACTTACAAGAATACCGTGAAAAAAATAAAATGATAAATCTAACAATTTTTTTGTGAAAATAAAAAGTGTATATAATAATAATAATAATAAAAAATCCAAATCCGGATAAATTATTCATGCATTTCTGTTTTAATCGTTACACAGCTCCAACTACCTACCTTATTCCGTTCCCGGCATGCAAAACCACCGTAACTGCCACCGTCGCCACTCCTGAATTTAACTAACATGGCTTTAACTCTAACTTCTCCTCACTTTCGCTTCCAACCTTTCCTCACACGCACCAATTACCTTTTCTTCTCCGACCTCACCGAACCACAATTCCATGATTCTCTCACTCTTCTTCGCCGGAGACCGATCTCCGTTACATCACCGCCGGCACTCAAGCCAGTGAAATGCAGTAGATCCACGGAGGAGAAGCAGTGGAACGACGCTGAAACGGAAGCTGTCGCGTCTGATTCCGATGAATCAAACGGTCAAGCTCCGAGCAAAACTTCTTCAATAGAGTCTCCGAGGATTGCAACAACCTCTTCTGGAGATTCTCTTTCTCTCGGAATTCGTGAACCTGTTTATGAAGTTCGTTCTATTATCTTAATTATTATGCTTAATTATGAAATTATGCTGTGGTGTTTAGATTTTTTTTTCTTACTTCAATGAACTGAAACCATAGAATTCGGAAGATAAAACTAATTAAGCAGGTTTTTGAATTTTGTTGCAGATTCTTCAGTTTTACTAATTTCGTTTTTTTTACACTGTTTTTTTTTCTGTTTCTATATTTGTGAATCGTGAAGGTTGTGGAAGTGAAATCAGATGGGACAGTATCGACTAGAAAAATCAATAGAAGACAGTTATTGAAGTCTAGTGGTGAGTTAAATGTTATTAATTGAGCTAGTATTTTTATTCATGCAATCATGTTGTGGATAAACAACTTAATTGAGCCCTTGTTGCATAAACACTTGTCGTATAAGTGTTTATGTATAAGCTATTTCTATAATCAAATAGAAAATAAAGTCAAATTGTTTTCATGTAAGCTATAAGTTGTTTTCATAAGTTATGAAGAGCTTATAAGCTATCCTGGAGAGCTTATGAAAGTAAACTAAAAACAACTTAGACATGTAATATGCTGTTTTCATAAGCTCTCCCAAATAATCACAATGTTTATACTAGTACATCAGATGGAGGAAAGTCATATCAAAAGAGGGAGAGGAAGGCCTAGAAAAACTATAACAGAAACTATTAGGAAAGATTTAGAGGTTAATTAATGGGTTGGATCCAAATATGGTTTATGATAGAACATTGTGCCGTAATTTGATCCATGCAGCCGACCCTACTTAGTGGGATAAGGCTTGGTTGTTGTTCTTGTTTATACTAGTAGATACAATCAAACGAGTCAATTCAAACAAATTCAAATTCAAAATAGGTTTTTTATAAACACAATTTTTGTAATGTAATTTGCATAGCAATTGTATTTTGATTGGCCTTTAGCACCTACCTCATGCAGTCTTGTATTTTATTTTTATATTTGTAGTGATACCCTCTTTTTTTTTATTTTATTTTTTATGAAACAATGACACCATCTGCTATTGAACACTGCTAACATATTTCTATCATTAGTTATTATTGTTGTTTTCGTTTTATGTTTGATGAGCGTTCAATTATTCAGGTCTTCGTCCACGGGACGTTAGAAGTGTGGATCCATCATTGTTTTTGACAAATTCAATGCCTTCTTTGCTGGTATAATTTCTTTCCCCCTCAATCATTTCTTAATACCTTATTGTGGTTGTAAACACGGAGATTTAATTTTCATGAAGATGTCCATGGACTGCTCTTTGTAGTATTATTGTAATTAATTTTTATGAGAATCTAATCAGTCTATCAACTATCATGAAGGTTGATTGAAAAGTTGTTATTGAAATACACACACATAAAAATAATCTACTCCACACACACACACCCGTTTTGTTTCGGAAAGTTCACCCCATATGTGGCAAAGGGGAATATAATACATAGCATCAAATATCAAGTTCTGTTCCTAACAATTCAATTTCCTTGCTTTGTATTAGGTCCGTGAGTATGCTATACTTCTAAACCTGGGTTCACTACGAGCAATAGCAATGCAAGACTGTGTACTTATATTTGACTATAATCGGTATTGTTTTAATCTGAAATAATTCATATATTACGGGATGCATTACTGTCGTTATTTCTATGATAAAGGGACATTGAACTAAAACAAAACTTCTGCCTCTATTGATTTTTCACCAGTAAAGGAGGGCAAGCTTTTCTAGAGTCATTGCTGCCTCGGTTGAACCCCAAGAGCAACAATGGAGGGCCATCAATGCCATTTGAAATCGAGGTCTGTTGGATTTGCTTCTCCATTTAATATGCTAATTATTGAATCAAGGGGAAAACCGAATAGAATTATATTCACTTCCAACTTCCAAGCATAGTCTTGTGCTTTAATGCTTTGTTTCCTAACTCATTTTCTGCTATATCATTATGAAAATATGGTGATTTTCAGTCTGGTCTGACAAAAGAAAAATTTGAAAATTGTTTATTTTCAAGGGTTGAATTATGATAGTTAGTCTCAGACCTGAATCAACAATAGCAGTATCAAAATAAGATTCATTCGTTCTTATGAGACAAAAGAAAAGAAAAACTGAATTGAATTTGATTTATTTCATGAGTTGAGATATGATAGTTAGACCCAGGCCTGAAACAACTGAGTAGCAGTACCATTATGAGAATACAGTGATTATCAGTCCTATAAGACAAGAAAGAAAAGAAAAACTTATTTGAATATGGTTTATTTTCAAGAACTGAAATATGATAGTCACACTCAGGTCTGAATCAACTTAATAGCAGCACTAATATAAAAATTCACTCGTTCATAATTTTATTCTGAGGGATGAGAGAAACAGAGAAATAGTAAAATATACTAAAGTATGTATTTATGGCCCAAGGTTTGGAAAGGTAAAGTTGGTGGTTATAGTGAATGTCTACAAAGTCAAAAATAATGACACTATTATTATATCAAACAAAATAGTGCTTAAGTGTAAAATATTAGAACTGAAAATATGTTTATTATATCATATTATGTGGTGAGAGTGTACATTTATATAGGTAAGAGTCTCCTAGTTAACCCCTAATTAATAAGGAAGATTAATCAATACAATCAATACAATGGCTAGTGGAGTTGAAACTAAATAGTCAGAACTTTTCAATATCTCCACTAAGTACTTGATTAATTATTCTAACAGTCCCCCTTCAAACGAAGGGTGTCACAAACCCTCAGTTTGTCTCTAAGATAAAGGAATCTGGCAGTGGCAGTGGACAGAGGCTTAGTTAAGACATCTGCCCACTGGTCTTGAGCAGGCACATGCGAGACATTCAGTTCCTTCCTTATAACCTTTTCTCTCACAAAGAAAATATCCAATTCCATGTGCTTGGTTCTTGAGTGCAGGACTGGGTTGTGAGCAAGAGAAACTGCACTGAGATTATCACAATAGACATGAGGAATTTTACTCTTAATTTGCAATTCATTGAGAAGAGATTGGATCCAAATAATCTCAGCCGAAGCTTGTGCAAGGCTTCTATATTCAGCCTCTGCACTAGATCTAGCTACAAGGGTCTGTTTCCTTGCCCACCAGGAAACTAGATTGGGGCCCAGAAATATGCAGGCTCCTGATGTGCTTCTTCTGTCATCAGGATCTGAAGCCCAGTTAGCATCACAAAATCCGGTGATTGCAATAGGTTCAGTAGAGCTAGCAGGTGTAAGCATTAACCCATGGTGTAAAGTACCCTGCAGATATCTAAGTATCCTCTTGACTGCCTTCCAGTGATCTTCAAGGGGATTTGATAAAAACTGGCAAACTTTGTTCACAGAGTAGGATATTTCAGGTCTTGTTATGGTTGCATATTGCAATGCACCAACAATTGACCTGAAAAATGTAGGATCTGAGACTGTACTTGAACCAAATTTAGACAATTTTGTACTAGATGCCATTGGTGAAGGCATGCTATTAGCATTAATCATGTTAGCTTTCTGAAGAAGGTCCTTGATATATTTGGTTTGAGAAAGAAGTAAAGAGCCAGATGGTGAGTGATGCACCTCTATGCCGAGAAAATAATCTAGTATACCCAAATCTTTAAGGGAGAACTCAGAATTGAGCTGATGAACTAGATTCTGAATAGCCAGTTTTGAGTTTCCAGTGATGATAATATCATCAACATAAACCAATATAAAAATGCAGTGAGCTTGAGTGTGCAAAGTAAACAAAGAAGGATCACATCTGCTTGACTTGAACCCAAAGCTAAGTAAAGATGATTTCAATCTCTCAAACCATGCTCTGGGAGCCTGTTTTAACCCATAGAGAGCCTTGTGTAGTTTGCATACAAGGTTCTTGTCAGAAGATTCAAAGCCAGGAGGCTGCACCATGTAGACTTCCTCAGTTAGCACTCCATTTAGGAATGCATTGTTCACATCCAACTGCTGAAGAGTCCAGTTATAAGTAACTGCAAGTGTCAGAACTGTCCTCATTGTAACAGGTTTGACTACAGGGGAAAAAGTCTCATTGTAGTCAAAACCTGCTTGTTGATGAAAACCCTTAGCCACTAAACGTGCCTTGTACTTGTTTACAGTGCCATCTGGATTTTCTTTTACCCTAAATACCCATTTACATCCAATGGCCAGTCTGTTTGCAGGAAGAGATACTAGAGACCATGTCTGATTATGAAGTAAAGCATTATATTCTTCTTGCATTGCTAAATGCCACTTAGGATCCTGAAGAGCAGTTTTGTAAGTAGTGGGCTCAACATGAGTCAAAAGGAGTGTAGGGTTAATTCTGGGCTGCACAATTCCATGTTTACCTCTGGTTCTCATTGTGTGAGAGTTTTGAGGATGAATTCTGTGAGGAACAGGAGGAGGAGACTCAGAATTAGTAGACTGAGAGCTAGTAACACTAGCAGATGACTCAGGTGAGGAATTTTGAGATGCAGAGGGAGATAGAATGGTGATGGGTGTGGGATTTAGGACCACATTATTTCTGTGTGAGGACTCGGAGTGATGAGAACTAATAGATGGAGTCTGAGGGGTGTTTGATATGGGAGTAGTAGGAACAGACTCGGAATGAGAAGTTTGGGGAGTAGGTGAGTTAACAATGTGAGGACCAGACTCAGAATGAGAATTTTGGGGAGTATGTGAGTTTACAGTAAAGGTTGTTGAGACAGGAGTGGGAAGAAAAGTGGATAAAGTGGGACCATCTGGTAAAACAGAACACACTTTCTGAGATGGAAACAAGTCAAGATAAGGAAATTTTACCTCATTAAACACAACATCTTTGGATATAAAAATTCTACCTGAAGCATCTAAACATTTATATCCTTTGTGACTGTTGGAATATCCCAAGAAAACACACTCCTTTGAATGAAAATCAAACTTATGAGAGTTATAGGGTCTCAAAAAGGGAAAACATGCACAACCAAAGCTTTTAAGGAATTTATAGTCTGGAAATTGAAGGTGAAGTAAGAAAAAGGGTGATTTATTTGCTAAAACTGGTGTAGGTAACCTGTTGATAAGGTAAGTTGCAGTTAAAAAGGCATGGTCCCAAAACTTTAATGGCATTTGTGCATGAGATAAAAGAGTGAGACCAGTTTCAACAATATGTCTATGTTTCCTTTCAACTGAGCCATTTTGATGGTGAGTGTGTGGACAAGTGAATCTGTGAGTGATGCCAAGGCTATTGAGATATTTTGTGAAAGGTAAAAACTCACCACCTCCATCAGTTTGGACAGAAGTAATTTTGTGATTTAACTGCAATTCAATCATGGTTTTAAAATTCTGAAATGTAGAAAGTGTGTGAGATTTGAGTTTCAGAGGATATATCCATGTGTATCTAGAATAAGCATCCACACAAGTAAGAAAATAGGTATATCCACAAGAGGATTCAACTGGTGCAGGTCCCCAAAGATCACAGAAAATTAATTCAAGAGGTTTAGTATATGTCATTTGAGATGCAAAAGATGGCAGTCTATGAACCTTACCATGACAACAAGCAGTACAGAAATCTGACAAGCTTTTATTTGGTAATTTTATATTACAAAGTTTGATAATACTTTGGAGCACCTCATGATGAGGATGTCCAAGTCTGCTATGCCAGATACCATACATGGAAGGAAAAGACTGAGTAGAACTAGATGTTGAACTACTAGGTAAATGTTCAACATTATTGCATTGAAAATTATTGAAATTGAAACCAGTTGAGGGACCTAAATGAAAAGAGGCAGAATTATCAGTTTGTGCTGGAACTTTATTGCAAACAGTGTTGACACTAGAATTTTGAGAGACAGGAGCAGTGGTCTTGAATGATTTGGTGTGCTCAAATTGATAGAGACCATCATGTCCTAGAATACCTCTTAAAAGCACCTTAGAAGAATCCTGAGATTTGACAAAACAATGATTAGGATGAAACTCAAAGTAAACATTGTTATCTTTAGCAAATTGACTCACACTAACAAGATTTTTGGTTATAGAGGGAACAAGAAGGAGATTATTTAGTTTTAGAGTAGTTTGAGGATGTAAAGGAGAAGTAAATTGTAAGGAACCAACAGAGGTAATAGCCAAACCTTGTCCATTTCCAATATGGACCTGATCAGAACCTGAAAGAGACGTGGAATCCATGAGGTTGGATGCATCAGGGGTGACATGATGAGTAGCACCTGAGTCAGGGTACCAGGCATTGTTGAATGAATTGTATGGATCTGAGCCAGTTAAGAAGGCCTGGGGAGCTTGACCTCTCTGATTCGCAGCCTGTGTGGGAGGCCTAAGAAACTGTCCAGAATGTTGAGGACGTGACATGTTCTGCATCCATACATTTGGAGGTGCACCATAGCCTCCTGGTGAGCCATAGGGACTGTAGTAATCATTTTGTGGGGCAAAGAAACGGTAGTGACAATAGCTTGCATCATGACCAGTTTTTGAACATATTTGGCATTGAACATTGGATCTTCCACCAAAACGGCCACCACGTCCTCTGAATCTACCACCAAAACGGCCACCACGTCCTCTGAACTGGCCATTTCTTCCTCCAAAATTAGGGTTAGAGTTAGGAAACTGATTGTTTCCGGTACCATCAGTATAATTGTGGTTTTGAGAATTAGGACCATGAGATTGGGATTCTGAATTTGCAGTTTCAGTGAGATTAACTGAAACAGGTTCACTGATAGCAGCTTTCTTGAACTTCTCCTTTCTAGATTCTTGTGTGAGAAGCTGAGATTCAAGTTCATCTAAAGAAACAACCTCAGATTTTGCATTCACACTAGCAACAATAGGGTCAAACTCTTCAGGAAGTGCTTCAAGAACAACTTCAATTAGGTCCCTGTGAGAGACTGGATCTCCAATTGAAGCAAGAGATTCTGAAATTGCGCGAATTCGAGCAATGAATTCAGCGACAGTGCGTGAACCTTTCGTAATGGATCTAAGTTCAGATCGAAGTTGACGCGAACGCGTCTTCATCTGCGTGAAGCAGTAACTATGGATCTCATCCCAAACCTGCCATGAGTGGCGAAGGAGAACGAATCGCGAAAGTAGCGAAGGCGAAATCGTTGAAAGAATCCAGGTGCAGAGCAATGAATCTTGTTCTTCCCATTCAGTGTAAGCAGGATTCTCCGTTCCAGCTTCGCGCGCTGCATCTGTGAGAAAAACCGGTGGAATATCAGGTGAAATCACAAATTTCACCATCTTCGTTCCGCGAAGAACACCTTCGACTTGTTGCTTCCATTGAAGGTAGTTCGTATCATCAAGCTTAACAGAAACTACTTGTTTGAAGGTTTTGGATGCTGCAGCAGTTACGCGTTGCGCATCAGAGGGAGAAGACGTAGACATGGCTCTGGATCAAGAAGCTCTAGATACCATATTAGAACTGAAAATATGTTTATTATATCATATTATGTGGTGAGAGTGTACATTTATATAGGTAAGAGTCTCCTAGTTAACCCCTAATTAATAAGGAAGATTAATCAATACAATCAATACAATGGCTAGTGGAGTTGAAACTAAATAGTCAGAACTTTTCAATATCTCCACTAAGTACTTGATTAATTATTCTAACATAAAAGACGACGCAGAAGGATCTAAAGATGGTAACAATTCCAATGCAGAAGGCCAAGAAAAGTGTGGCCTTAAAAGTAAGTCGGGTACCAGAAGAGAAAGTATATAGGAACCCAAAATGGTTATGATTTTTGGGGAGTAAATTTTCAAGTAATTGGGGTTTAAGTCTTGTTCCCAGTGGTAAATACCCTCGTTAAAAGAAAACTGAAGGTATTTGAATATTACAGTTCATACTAACATTCATATGACCAGTTGGTTACCATGGGTATAATTGTGTTCTCATTTTGTATGTTAGGGTCATCATCCATCTTGCTTGTCAATGTCATCATGGAATGCTATTATGAACTGTCTTCCACTCTTCCCCCTAATTATCATGGTTGAACTTTCAGGTTGTCGAAGCAGCATTGCTTTCAAGAATACAACGTTTGGAGCGGAAACTGATGGACTTAGAACCTCGTGTGAGTATGGAAACACAGTGAGTAACTGAGTATGTTTATGTTCATTCTTTGTGGTATGCGTGTTCTTGCACATGTGTTAATTTGCCTATTTGTTCCTATGGCTTTGATAAGTAGTTGTTTCTACACCTGTACATGAGCAAAAACTGGTAAAAATTTATGGACTTTATCACTTACTTTTGTGTGATATTTTCCTGCTACTTCTCCATGCCGACATTCTATAAGATCTTAACAGTATTATAAATGCCATTTCACGATGATTTATTACATATATTTATTAGCATGGTTGTTTTCATTTTTTGGAAAAAATGATTTTAAGATTATGGAAAAAGTGTTCTTTTTTAGAGCTTTGGCATTGAAGCTATTTTTCATGTGGTTCAAGTTATAAAAGGACACTTAAATCTTTATGTGCTTAAAATAAACAATCTGTTTTATTCAACTTTATTTTTTTACAAGGTAAAACCAAGATCTTAAGAAAATTAGAAGTGATTTTTTTCCCCCAAAGTAAAAGTAATCTTTCATGAAAAAGCTGAACTCAACTGTCTCTTTCTATAGCATATGTCTAGTGGCAGAAACCTCCTTATTGAAATATTTTACAGAGTAGACTGATTTTTTGCCTTCTTGCTTCATAACAGATTATATGTTTCACCCTTTTTCTGTCTCTGAATCCTCTGTCCCTGATTTGAATAACCATTTTCTCTCCCCCTACCCCCTGGCCCTAGGTTCAAGCTCTTCTTGAGGCCTTACCAAATCGGATAACTGGGGATATACTGGAGCAACTTCGTATTAGCAAACAAACTTTGGTATTTTCTTCTGACTTTTTCTCACTAATCTTCAGCGGTTCTGAGAGCAAACAATTGATTTTATTCACTTCCTGCCAAATTGCTAGGTTGAGTTAGGCTCAAGGGCAGGAGCTCTCAGGCAGATGCTGCTTGACCTTCTGGAGGACCCAGATGAAATACGGCGGATATGTATTATGGGAAGAAATTGTACAATAAATAAAGGAAACCATAATGTGGAATGCTCAGTGCCTTTAGACAAGCAGGTTGCTGAGGGTAAGCTGTGAAATACTGGAGACATCAATACTAATCTTCTCATTCTGCAGATGACTTTAAATTATACATAGTCGCTCATTTGTTTTTTCTCATGATATGTAGAGGAGGAGGAGGAGATTGAGATGCTTCTGGAAAATTATCTCCAAAGGTTATTCTCGTTCCAAATTTGTGCATTACGTATCAAAATAATTATTTTTTGTGTTCTCATGTGTTGAGGATGTATATATGATATTTGTAACACACTGCACAACAGTGTTGTATGCCTTCACGGCCTTTCTTATGTCATGTTGAGGAAGGTAGTAGTCAAAGCAGTAACATGGTGGAAACATGTTGAAAGTGAAACCAAGAATCTTAAGCCTTTACTTACCATTAATATCCAGAAAGCTCTCTTATCCATGTTGCAATACCTGAAAGGAATCTGCATTAAGAAACAAGTCTCATAAAGCTTCTGAACTCAACAATTAGTTGATGATTCTTATAAATGTTAATTACTTTTTCTTTTGTATTAAGTTTAACATTTCTAATGATATTTCATCTTAAAGTTGAACTCTATGTATAAATGCACTTGCAGATGTGAATCTTGTCATGGTCAAGCTGAAAGGCTTCTTGATTCTGCAAGGGAAATGGAAGATTCAATAGCTGTCAGTTTGAGGTTTGAATTTATTTTCTCTCTCTTCAGCCAGGGGGGTTTAGAATTGTATCAAGTGATTGTGGATTACTGCATTGAAAGAATCACATGATTTGATGTTAGGAAGTTATGTCATCTCCCAAAGCCACGTTTTGCTAATCATGGAATTGCTTTTGAACTGTCATCCTTGGTTCCATTGTGAAGTTAAATTAAGGATTTAACCCTTCGTGGTCCCATATTGTCATTAAAGTCAAAAGCATAGTATAACAGTATAATATTATTACATTCAAAGACTTCAATCATAATTAAGAATGCATGAAATGTTTTTAACTCTTGCAATTAAAATGGATCATCTAAGTATCTAACTTCCTCCGTGCATATACTCAGACACCATAGTTCATTAGCTTTGCTTTAACCTCAATGCAAGAGAGAAATTTGTCGATGTCCGAAGCTCTCTGTCATCACTAACCAACCTTATTTGTTCTAATAACTTTGGTTTCATTCAACAGCTCACGGAGGCTTGAAGTTAGCAGGGTGGAACTGCTTCTCCAGGTTGGAACATTCTGTGTGGCAGTTGGTGCCCTTGTAGCAGGTACATATTTTGGGTGGTTCTTTGACCAAGTATGTGAAATAGGTTATATAAACCCACCCATAATTTTAACCAAACTTAATTTAAATTATTCGCATTCTAGTCTGGATTAAGCAGTTAACAAAATCAATTTCACATACCAGTAATTAAAGTGGACTCAAACTTGGTTAATTATAAATTTGTTAGTGGTTTGGATGGCATCAAAACAACCCCTACAGAACTTCTTAAAATCTAATAATTTTATGATCATTTAGTTCTGAAGCTTTGCCTGATAATAACATGCATTGCACCATTTAACCACCTAGGTACATGTTCATTTGTTATGCAAATTTGCTACTACCATCATGATGGCAGAATTTTGTTGTTTAATATACTTTCCATGAAGGACTTTAAAGATTTAGAATCTGGAGTTGCCAATTTGATCTCGAAAGGAACTTGTGGAAAAAATATGAACTTTTGGCTCTGTGGCATATGTGATTACATCAAATGCACAAGACTGTCTGGTTTATCACCTGAGAGATTGAGAGAACATTATACATTACCTGATCTATATCAAAATATTCTTTCATGATTTCAGGCATATTTGGCATGAACCTGAAGTCCTATCTTGAGGAACGTGTGGTGAGTTACTGTCTACAATCATATTCCATCTACGACTTACTAGGTTCTTTTTGGAAGTTATTGGCAATCAGTCTTGTTAAATTAACCATATTTGTGGATTTAATGCAGTTTGCATTTTGGTTTACCACATCTGGGATTATTATTGGTGGCATTGTTGTTTTTTTTATTATGTATAACTACCTCAGAGCAAGGAAAATATTTTGATCAGACGAAACTTCAAATATAGGTAAGTTTGTTATCCTCCTCTACTTAATGTATTTTTATTGTTAATCTTGTTAATGTATTTAAATTATAATATTATGTGTTAAAATCATAAACTTATAGAAAAATTTAAATATTTAATTTAAGTATATTGACCTAAATAGTAAGATGAATAGGTGATAAGCTATTTCAGCAGTAGTCTGTCACGTATTTAAAGATCTTATTACAAAAATAAAATTTAAAGTAGGCTTTCAAATGGAAGATCTTTAAAAAAAAAAAATTAACCTATAAACAATTCAGGCTCAGGCCTTGATAAGCTCTGCCATACGTAACCTGTTTTGACCTCTACTTCTAAGGTTTAGTCATCATTATCAATGTAACTATAATCGTATATTAAATGCTCCGAACCTGAGGGATTCTGATTCATTTTTCAGGTTATTTTCAAATATGAAGGAACGTAAGCACCCACAAATACAGTGATTGTGCACGAAGATCAATCAACCGAAATGAATTTGGAAGTATGCATGATATATTATTACTCACACAACTGATGTTGTAACAAGCTTTAGCTTTTATTCTTATTCCAGAGGGGGATAGCACATTCAATTTTTTACTGCTTCACAAATTCATAATGGTTATGTGAGCCATCAACATCAGGAGACTCTTCACTAGGTTGTTCCTTGTGTGGGTGTTGTGTGCAATAAAACATTCGTCAACTTACACTATTTTTAGTGTCAAGGTATTGTATACATAAGAACTGCATGAAGGTAGTTGAATGCACAGACGTCAATAAGCACTTTAGTTGATAATATTGATATTGTATCTTCAAGTGAATTTTTACGGTGCTGATATGTCCAAAATCAGAAAAGTATGTCCAGTCACACGGTGCATGGATCTGACCAATCCTTGCGAAGAAATTAAACCAATGTAAGATTTACACCATATAATACAGGTATCTGGCTCCTTTAAAATAGGTTGAGCGTACTGAGTTTTTGTGAAAGTTTGAAGGATATAGAAAGAATACAGACTGCGCACCCTCGTTCATTCAAAGATATAGCTATAGAGAAAATGCATACTGCACAACTTATACGTGGCTTTTAGAAATATAGCGGCTATTTTGCGTTTACATCTCCAGATTCAGTCAAAACTCAAACAATTTTTCAGGATAAGGCTCCTCGGAATCATTCCTTCATTTGTCAAACGATGCTACTTTTACAAACTCTTCAAAGACAGACATGTGATTACATAATTGTCAAACTTGATTAACACTTGACTATCCAAAGTCATGATCATCACCTGCTGATGTTCATGTACGACGTTCTTTAAAAATGTTTTGAACATAATTAAATATCTAAACAATAAAATAAATATAACTAAATATCTAAAATAGTGTAAGGCATGTTGGAGCCAATTCAAGTTTGATTTGGGGTTAAGACATTTGTAGATGAAGTTGATAGGCAGTCTTTTTCAGAACAGCGTTGTAAACTGGAGACTTTACATACAACCCATGTCTTACCCAGTCTAGGGGTGTTCACGGATTGAATTGGTTCGGTTTTAGGAGGAAAAACCATTTGATCCAATTATTTCGGTTTTGTTATTTGTTCATCCAATTGGTTTGGTTTTAAAATCAAATCCAATTCAATTCGATCTAAATTGTTTCGGTTTGGATTAGATTGGTTTTCGATTTTCATTATTGTATATTTTTCCATTTTCTTATAAAAAAATATATATATTTTATGACATTTTATGAAAATGTAAGGTTAAGAAAAAAATTAATAAGTAGAAAATAAAAGCAACATAAAGAAAATAAAATAGTAGGTTAAAGAAAGTAGTTTCATAATCGTAAATTAATAGTATTTCTTAAGAGAATGGGAAAAAGTCAACACTAAGTCTAGAAAATAATTACAAAATTTAATATAATAATATATATGCAAATATAAATATTTCGGTTTGGATTGGATTGGTTCGGTTTATACTAAAGGAACCGAAAACCAATCCAATCCATTTAAAATTGCGTGTTTTATTTCGAGTTTTAGTTATTGGTTTGGTTTGGTTTGGTTTTTTATTTTTCGATTTGGTTTTTGCGGATTGCATTGGATTGGATTGGATATGAACACCCCTATTATCCAATGTCGACACGAGAAACTCGAGTTTGTGATTGACAGCTAAATTGAGATTCATGAAAGTTGGAAAAACATATATTTGTTTTTTTATTTGGGATAGGATCAAATGACGTGTCAAAGTTAATTTAACACACAATCATTACCGTTAATTTCTTTTAATCTAAAGGCTCACATCTATTCACTTCACGAGTCACATTATAATTTTAATATCCTAATTAATGGTAATCTTTACCAATAAGGTAATTAACGGTTCATCTTTTCCTTTTCTTATTTTTATATATCTTTTCAACGCCGAGTCTAATACTAATACTTTTGTTCTGTTACATACATACATGCCCCTAAGCAGTAGATTTTAGAACATGAACATCAATTACATATAACTGTTCAATCATTTACAACATATGAAGGGTGCAATAAGTCCATCGAAGCTTAGCATCCATGTTTTCTTTTGACTTTTTAGAATTTTAACAATCGAATATGAAATAAGCACAATCTCATCATTGTAGTATCGCCTTATTGTGAAACAATTTGTGTGGATGTTTTTCATTTAGATTTTTTTTATGCTAAACTCAATACAATGTTAGGTGTATTTATTCCTGATAAATATTATTATTTACAACTTCACAAATCCAGAAGTCGAAAAAAATAGATACTCTGTTACTAAACATTTAGTTGATTTGGAATGTCAAACTGAAATGTCATGATACAAGGATCCACCAATTGCATTGAGTTGTACTGCTTTTGATTGTCAAACAAGTCATCTCATCCACGCCTAGATTTTCTACATTGTAAGTAGAAGGTTACAATCCAAAAACTACATAATTACAAAAATACAGCTTGCATAACACACATACATGGTAAATAGTACGATTAAAGTAAACATTTCACATACATGAGAGACAACACAACACACTTTTAGTCTAAAATGCATGTTTTACAGAAGTAGACTCACACGACTCATCACATGTAAATGACTGAGTCATCCACTCAAGCATACATTATTTAAAAAATTTAGTTCACCTCTAAATATTTATACATACTATATGTATAGTACTAATAACAAATTGGTGTCACTTTATGTTTGGGCCATGGACATTCACTTGCACCGACGTGCTCAGATCCACCAATGTATTATCTTTCAATATAAAATTTGTCATTTTAATTTTAATTTTTTTCAACTCTTTAACTTGTTTCGTAGACCCTAAAAATATTCACCACATAATATAGATCAAGAATAATGAACATTATCAATTGAATCATGAATCTTCCAAACCTAACCCTTCAATATAACCTCATTCCCCCTCCCTCGTCTATCTCTCCTTCTCTATCCATATTTCTGAAGAAAAAAAAAAACTTGATTTAAAAAGTACAAAACCCTAAAAACCCTAATCGTAATGGATAATCTACCTTCTCTATCTATCTTTTTTTAAGCAACATTTTTTATGAAATTTTTTATAGGAAAACTTGAAATTTGAAAATTTTATAGAGACCAAAAACATTTTTTACCCTTTTATTTTTTTTCATAAAAGACAAACAAAGATAAAGAGATGATAAGGAAAAAGAGAAAAAGAATAATCATAAATAGATATGGAAAGCACACGTAATTTTACAGTATTTTATTGCGGTAATTTATTTTTAATAATTGGATTTTGATATTCACTTTGCTAGATTAATCCAACACTTGGGATTTAATGTTGATAAAGATTGAGGTAAAATTTGATTAACAAGATACAATTTGCGATAACATGTTTAAATGTTAATATTATGAATATGTGGGCAAAATAATATTTTATTATGTGTTAGCTTGTGTTAAATGTGATTATGTGACTTCTTGTATGTGTTTGTTCCATTCAATGTTATTCTTTAAATGACTGGATTATTCACTCCTTTGTTATTTGTATATGTGAGCAGATATAAAAATACATTTATTTAATACTGTTAGTTCGTTATTCATACTATAATTGGTGGTACCAAAGAAAAAATGTCTTTTATATTTAATAAGATTTTGAATTTAATAATATTTTGTAAAATTATTGATTAAAACCATTATTATGTAATTTGTTGTTTTTAGGATGAAAGTCAATCATATATTAAAGTATTTGTGAATGACTGATGTTTAAAATTGTTTAAATGTTTAATATTGACTACATGTTGATACAAATGTTTTGTAAATGTGTAGAATGTGATGTTGTAATAACTTGGGTGTGTTTGTTACCATATTACCATACATATTCATATGTTTAAATGTTTATTATTGACTACATGTTTATACAAATATTTGTAAATGCGTAGAATGTGATGTTTTAAGAACTTGGGTGTGTTTGTTACCATATTACCACACATATTCATATGAATGCGAAGTTTGAAATTTTACATTTTCATGTTTCGTACAAGTTTATAAAACTTATTCTCAGACATTATATATTTCTAAGAATAAAATTTACAAATAATTGTCAACCTTATATTTTCTTGTTATGAAAAAGAAATTTTTTTATTCCCAAGAATGAAACATAACAACTCACTTTCGTCTATTTTTTTATTTCTATTTCATGTTTTAAATGTTATAAATTTTTAAAAAGGTTTCTTAGAATACAAAGTATTAAACAAACATTTTCATTTCTACTTCCAATCCGTTAATCAGCAGAAGCTTCATAGCATCTTCAGGAGTAGTAAATTATCTGAAGCTTTTGGCTATCAGAATGGAGTAAAAAGCCTATCACCTATTTGTTGCCGGATGTTTTGGTGAAGATCCTTCCTGGTTTAAAATAACCAACATGACAAAGAATTTGTACCAAAATGAAGTTAGGAAAGCGGTTATGACCTAATGGGATGGGAAAAAATTGGAATTTAATAAGGATATAGTATAACCTTCCTGATAAGAAGGAACCTTTTGAGAGGTTTGTTAGACTCAAATATGAAGGTGAGAAAAAACACAAGAAGGGGGGTTGAATTGGGATGGCTTTTTTTTATACATGTCCCTTCCACAAACCGGAAATCAGTCATGTCCTCCTTGCACTTCCAAGGAGAGTTCACTATGTAATATCTGATTACAATTGCTCGATACTAAACTTAGTAAGAGACTTCAAATGCTCAAACACAACTGCCAAAGACTTTCTATGCTCATAAACACAATCAAGAGACTTCTATTGTTTAAGCACAACTGAAAGAGACTTCTCAATTCAAAGAGAATTACAAGAAAAATGTTTGAGGTCGAACACTCGATATACAATCAGTGGTGTTCACAATACAAATCAGATACATACTCTAAAACTCTAGATAAAAAATTCTTGGTGAACTTTGAATGCAGAACAATTTCAGCAGAGTTTTGGCTCAGTTAATTCTTGGTATTGTTCTACTGAAACTCGGAGTATTCACTCCTTTTATATAGGGGTGTGAAAGAGACTTTGAATTGGCAGCACATTCAAAATAGAGTCGTTTGAAGCTTTTGATCAATCACCAATGATCATTTGCCTGATATAGTTATTGTCCTAAGAGTGATCAATTTCAAATGCATTCCTATTGAGAAGGAACATTGTTGCAGACAGAGCTGTTTTTCTTGTTTTATAGCAGAGACAAAAACTGAGTAGTGGAGATAGTAGTTGTACATTTCGTACAAACGTACTATGTCAACGCTCTTTGAAGAATTAGCATTCAATGCCTTCAAATCCTTCCAAAATAGTCGTTGCTATACTTTTCCAATATTCTGCAATCTTTAGACGTTTGAGTCTGTTAAACAACTTTTGACGCTTTAAGTTGCATCTCCTGATGAACTACAGCTTCTGGTGATTTTCAGCTTCCGATAAACTTGCTTCTGATGAACTTGCTTCTGATGACATCATCACTTTAAGAGCACTTTGTCTTCAGGAGCGCTTTATCTACAATCATTTGCACTTGAACAAATATTAGCATATCCAATTGACAATTTTTAATACTTTGTTATCATCAAAACTCTTAAAGGTTAACGTTAAACGCATTTTGTTCTAACAAAATATTCAATTCAAGAGACACAAAGTATGTGAAATATAGATATGTTGACATGCATGTTCCGTATTTGTTTCGCATTACGTTTTCATTCTCTTTTGAGTTTAATCCATATGAGTTTCAGTTTTCGGTTGATGTTAGTAATTGTGATTGGAAGTTAATCGATTCTGATCTGAGACTTGATTGTGTCTATATATTTGAATATGAAGTAGTTAACTATGACTTTGATTTCTAATTTCCATCGTAAGAAGGAAATTTTACAACTATTTCAAGGTTTGTAATCCAACGACAAAAAAATTGTCTAATATTTCTTTTGCAGATTCTACTGTTCAACTTTTGTTGATGACATTTTTTTGGTATAGTTTATAAAATACTTTGGCAAAAACATAATTTTAGCTAACAATATAATCTTAAGTCAACAATATGATAAATTTGTTGAAAAATCATATATTTATGTCAACAACACAACAATAAATTAGATTAACATCACCAAACGAAACTCAAAGCTTATATGAATTAAGTTCGCGAGGAAAAGTGAATGTCATATGAAACGAATATGGAACAAACTTATAAACAACCATCTGATCATAAGATTTTACAATAACATAATTGTTTATTCTATTTTATTGAAATGTATTATTTTAACAATTGAATTTTGATCTTCACATAAGATTAATCCAACACTTAAGATTTATTGTTGATAGAAATTGCGGTTAAAATTTATGAAGAAGATCAAATTCACGAAAAACATGTGTAAATGTGGGCATTATGAATATGTGGGGATATGACAACTTGTATGTGTTTGTTTTATGCGTTGTTATTCTTTACATGATTGGATTACTCACTCATTTGGTGTTTTTGTGTGAGTTTGTAAAAACGTATTTATTTCAGATTATCAGTCGATTATTCATCCTCTGATTTGTGATATAAATGGGAAAACGTTTGTTATAGTATATTAGATATTGAACTTAATTATATTTTTTAAAATTATTATTTAAAAGTATTATTGTGTAATTTATGGTTTTTAAGACGATAGTTAATCACATCTAAAAGTATATGTGAACAATTGATGTTCAAAGTTGTTTAAATGTTTAACCTTTGTTACATGTTGATATAAATGTTTTACGAATGTGGTGTTTTAAGCCTTGTATTCGAAAGAAATTTTGAAAATTTATTGTAAGTTGTTATGTCTCTTATATTGAAATACTAATGTATTTTATTGTATATTTTAAATTGATATTTAATTGTCACATATATGTATCATGCAAAAGAATAAATTTGAAAAGTTACAATTGAATACATCTTTCTTTTATATATATTGAGCAATATCAAGTAAATATGTATTTATTATAATAAATTAGATAAATATAGTGCACGATTGTAGAGAAAAAAAAGGAGGTGTACATTTTGACATCTCTCATACGAGAAATACTTTTTATGGATAGAAAGATATAATAGATATTCAAGATATATAACCAATTTAATATATCTAAGCTGCCACTCTCTATTTCATTTGGTCTCTAAACAATAAACGTAAAATAACAAACTCAAAAAAAATTATTCTATTCATAATAACACAACATCAATTTTATACGTTAGAGTTTTTTAAATTGGTTATTATATGTTAGAGTTTTTGAAACTGTTTATTATGATTGTGAATTAGAATGTTGTCAGAGTGATTGTTGATCAATTAGAATATTGTTTTTACAGTGAATATAATTTAAATTATGTATCAATGAAAATAACCAAAATAATAAAATGGAAATTGTATCTTTGTTTTGTGCTCTAGGTGCCTGTGAACGGTTGTAATCGATGTTCTTAAAATAGCTTGTAACTCCCGTTCAATAGCGAAAAATTCATAACTCCCTATAGAAATATGTTAGAAAGTTTGATGTGGTAAAAAACAATTTTCAATATATACTAACAACGTTAGTGAGTCCCGTGTTATTTTAGAAAGTTTGACGTGGTAAAAAATAATAAATGATCCAAAAAAGAAAACCAGTAAAAAGATGTTATTCATAATTAAACAATCAATGTACAAAAATAACGAACACTTAAAAATATTTGAACACAAATTTGTGACAACCAGAGTCGCCCATCTCCGTTGCAAAGGTTCTACATGTTTTAAGGGCATTTCAGAAATTAAACAAAATACAAATAGAGAGACAATACAAATAGAATAACAAAAAAATAAATACATAGATAGTCTTACATTGTCGGTCTTCCAATCTATTTTTGTAGAAGAAATACGTTTTGCATATCCAGTTTTTTCATCCAGATACTTCTTTTCAAAAAATTTGTTAAGGAAATATTCATTTCTATTATGATCAAAATCGTAATGGTGTTTTTGTTTTTTTTTTAAATGGGTTAATAGTGCTTTTTACCCATGTAATATATGTCATTTTCGATTTTTACCCCTATCAAATTTTCGGTTTGATTTGCATCCTCGTAAAAAAATAATAATCGAAAAACACCTTTAATAGGCCATTCAAAAACCAAAATTTCTTGAAAAAAATTCTAAAAATGGCCTATTAGGGGTGTTTTCCGGAATATTTTTTTTACGAGGATGCAAATCAAACCAAAAATTTTATAGGACGAAAACCGGAAATGACATATATTACAGGGTGAAAAACACTATTAACCCTTTTGAAATAGATAGTGTTGATCAAAACTTGAATACATAGATAGTATTTTCTTTTGTAGCTTTAAAATGCGAGGTCGGCCCAAAACACATTTACAATATTATCTACATTAAAAAATAAGAAAAAATTGATGATAAAGATGTAGATAATGATAAAGGGATATGATTAAATGACACAAAAATGTCAAAGTTAATTTAACACATAATCATTACCGTTAATTTTATTTAATCTAAAAGCCCACATTTTTTTTTTGACAAAAAAAGCCCACATCTATTCACATCATGAGTCACATTATAATTTTAAAAGTGTTACTTTTCCCACCCTACTGTCTTCTCACGCGCCCTGCAAAAGTTTCAAAAATACCCATGTTAGTGCTTTTCAGATTTTAGAATCCGGACAAAATCGATATGACAAGGGTCTGCTGTTTTCTTCAATATGACGTCTTTATCTTCCAATTTCTCCCTCATCTTCTTCCTCAAATCAAATACCCCTGTTTGTCATTCTCTAACAAAGGCTTTGTAAGATCTTTCAAACTGTTACTACTTTTTAGTGTTGCTGTACCATAGGAACTTACTGGTGGTACTAAAGAATCTGATGGATTACTAGTTGGTGCTTGAGTAGATTCAACACTCTTAGGTTTTTGTTGTTTGTTAGCTGGACCATAACTTGAGGTGCATGCACTAGCTTCCAACCTAGCTTTTGCTCCACAAGAAGATTGATTATTGGTATTAATCAAAGTGGAAGTCTCATTCCTATTTTCTTGGTTATCCATATGAAGGAATTTGTTGATTTCAATTTTCAATGGATGGCTTTGGATTACATAATCCAGATGTTTTTACACATTTCGGATTATATAATCCGAAATATGTAAATCACCCCGTTGAAAGTCAACAAATAGGATGAAAAATGATGCTTCCGGATTACATAATCTGGAATGCGTTAAAACAATTTGGATTTTAAAATCTGAAATGTGATTATATGGAGGATTTCTCTAGTATGACCATTATTTTTTTTTTTTCCATAAACAAGCTTTGAATTGCATAAAATGTGGTTGAGAATATTTTGTTGGGAAGAATAAATCCTTGGAACCTAGTGTTGGAGTATTTATTTCTCTACATAACAATGCTCAAAGTATGAAGCTGACATATCCAGAACTCTTGTGATGAATGAGAAAAGTAAAGTTTCAATACTCACTTCAAAGCATTAGAATCATGAGTCATGAATTGTAAAGATTTCAAATTCCAAATTAACCTGCCTCATCAAAAGCTTAAAAAATATCAATGCTTGGTTGGTGAATTGTGCACACACCAGTTCTCCATGTGTTGTTTCTCACGGTTCGCATCACAATAGCAGTGGCTCTAGCATCAAGGTCTCATGTTGGTTCATCCATGAAGATGATTGAAGGGTTAGCAACCAATTCCACATCAATAGAAAACTTAAAATAAAAAAATTCTGGAAAAACACCATTCCGGATTATATAATCCGGAATACTTCAAGGGTAATTTTGAAAAAAAATAGGGCGCGCGAGTAAAGAAATATGGTGGGAAAAATAATGCTCTAATTTTAATATCCTAATTAAATTAATGGTAATATTTACCAATAAGGTTATTAACGATTCATCTTTTCCTTTTCTTATTTCTATATCTCTTTTCAACACTGCGTCTAATACTCTGCTCCATACATACATGTCTATAAGCAGCATATTTTAGAACGCGAACATCAATGGCAAGATGAAATAAGCACAATCTCATCATTGTAATATCTTATTATTGTGAAACAATTTGTGTGGATATTTTTCATTTAGATTTCCTTTATGCAAAACTCAATACAATGTTATTAAAATTATGCAAAAAACCCAATTAATCTCACAACAATTGCTCTAAAAGTAAGAACGACAACAACATCCTTTAAAAATTGGATCTCTCACATGAACCTTAACATAAGACCACCAAAATCATCAGTAAATTAAACAACAGCACCACCTTAAACATCAAGTACATTCTGCAGAATGAGCGATTCAACGATTTGAGTTTTGAGAGAAGAGATTGAGGTTGCAAACACAAGAGGATTTCAGTTGGAGATTCATCGAAGGATGATTCAAAGAAGCAGGATTTGGATTTGGGAAATAGGTATGAAGATTTTGGTTGATTTTCCAATTGTTAGTGAATCTGAAGATGAAATTTTTTGGAAAATAGGTACGTGTAATAATGGATATAACATTACAATCCCCTTCCTGCTTTAAATTATAATTTGGTTCTGCCATTTAATTGATTTTTCCTTCTAAATAGGTTGGAAGATTTTGTTTGATTTGGTTTGTGGAGATTGAGAATGTATGTTGTTTGAAATAGAATTGGGAATTGAGAAGTAATAAAGGAAGATTTCGTAGTTGAATTCTTGTGATGAGAGAATGAAGAAGATGAAGGGACAATCCCTGATGGTGAACCACAAAGCAAGGACATTGTTGTTGTTGATATTGTTCTTCCTATTTTTCAGAAATTGTTGAATACAAATTTTAGTCAATCTCAAGATGAGACTTGTACAAACCCTAATGTATTTTTTACTAAACTAACGGAAATGACCAAAATATGTAACAAAGATAAAGTTAAAATACCAAAATGGATCAAATTTTAGATATGGAACCAAAGCGATACCAAAAAATTAGTTAAGGAACGAAAATAGTAATTAAGCCTAAATATTATCAATTATAACATACTGCCTGTGTCCCGGTTTTTTTCTTAGAAACAAACCCTTTTTTAAGGAGCTTAGAACCAAACCTAGGAATTCAAATGTATATAATGAATCTTGAGCTAAGTTTTAGGTTAAGAAACACACAAGTGAATTACTAAAAATATACCAAAAATTAAGAAACAAAAGATGTAACGGTAATGTCTACTGCAACAAAATCTGATATAGATACAAAAAAAAAAAAAAAAAAAAAAAAAAAACTCATTCAAATGTACAGTCAAAGTTCAAACTCCTAAAATATAACATTATGGATGATGAGCATCTAATCTAGGGATAAATATTAAACAAACTCTAAAAAAAAACAATAAAATATCCTCGTGATTATGATTCATGACCTAGTGCACTCTATTGAGTGTGTGAAGGAAGCTACCTTCTACACACTTTTACAAGAGGTGAAAGAAGTGGTATAATTCCATTGTAATAGGCTTCCATCCAGCTTCTCTTGCCCTTATGAAGGGTTTCTCAAACCATAACCTCTTAAGTATGACCCATTTGCACATAATGCTTATAATATAACAGTTACATTGAACATCATGCTCCAAGGACCACCAAAACTTACCATATAAAAGTAACAGGTTGCATACACAAGCCAATTCGCGGCTACTCCGATGGTTTTGTAGATTGGAAATCTTTGAGTGTCTTTGGAGTTCCATCAATGGTCATATTCCCCATACTAACTTCCACAGCCTCCTGCTCGTCCTTTTCCCTTAACTTTCCAGGCTTTTCTGCATTAATGGCATCAGCATGGATGCTATTCACTGAGGGCTCAAGAGTCCGAGGACCTGCACTCATCCATGGATGAGTAAGACACTGAGCGGCCGTTGGTCTCTTTTCAGGAACAAAGTCAAGTAACGGAACAAGGAAGTCAGACATGTCACTTGCATCTTGCGCACTGAAATCATACTTCTCCGTCAAAACCTTAGTAATAGGCCAGAACCGCAACCGGCGAATGTGTCTCAAATCACCAGATCTATTGAAAAAGTCCCGGGAATAGCGGCCACCAAGAGCAATCTGAACAAAATAATTGTTCAAGTTTTGAGGATGATAACTAACAAAATGTTGATACTGAATATTCAAAACAAAACAAAAAATCATAGACAGAAAGAGAGTAGATACAATAGGATCAAGGATAATGAAGCATCAATAATGCATTGAATATTTTTCTCCCTGTGCATATCAACATGCAAATTGATAATATAGCAACTTTAACATTATGCAGCATAACACCTAATATGCCTACCTTGCGAGGCATTATCCCAAGAAGCTCCATCATCAATGCCAGATGATCCTGAAGAGTAAATTTTAAAATCTCATCAAAACAAATCAATTAAAGTTGAAGTCGAAATAACCACAGCTGTATTTCAGACTTTTCAGTGGGTATAAAAAAGAAATGCATCAATATGCAATATTTCTAAGGAAATAAGGACTAAAGCCCCCAATAACTTAGAATTAATTGAACTGTACAATGGCAACTGTATGATTTTCGTACCCCCAATAAAAAAAAAGTATATGCCAGATCTTGATAATATTTTGAGATATTAGTAGAGTCAGTGACTAGTTTGAGAGTGAATTACAAAGACATGGACCAATTTGGTGGTTTACTCTAGAATTAACCTTACATACTTGAAGAAATGTGTTTGCTCCCCAAAATTGCTACGTAAGCATGTTAATGTATTACACTTGTCAAACGAGTTATTAATGAAACAATAATATTAATTATTTTTTTAGGAGACAACTATACCTTAACCTTTGTTCCTATCTCTATTAACAAGGAGTAGACGAAATACATGTTTTTTAATATAATTTTTTGATACCTATAACGAACTTTATCGTGGGTACACAATTTATTTTGTCATCAGTAGTATAGGGAAGTCTAAGGGTGTGTTTGGATGGAGGGTTTAGGAGGTGAAGGGAGGGGAGGGCTCACTTTTCGTTTTTAAATTTCGGACACTATGAAAAGTTTTTTAAAAAATAAAATAACATGATAAACGATCATATAATACTTCGATCATATAATACTTCAGTCACACTTCATTTATTTTAGAAAAACATGTTATCTAGTCCGTGATTTAAAAAAGAAAATTAACCCCTCCCCTCCCTTCCCCTCCTAAACCCTCAATCCAAACACACCCTAAATGTCTAATAATCCCTTCCTTCTTGAAAGAAACTAAATTAGTGACTAAGGTGCAAAGATAAATAGTACTTGTTAAGAGTTTTCTCACAAATCAATTGATGAGTACTCAGAAAACATACAATCGGATATAGAGTAGACTTTAATTGTGTATTTCATTTTACATGGCAGAAGGCCTCTGCCTAGATATATTCAGTTATAAAGCTTGAATAAATAACATATTTAAACATATACTCAGCAGTGCTTACAATGTATTAAAAGTTTTTATTCATGAACGAATAATGTGTTCGTAGTTGCTAAAATGAAAAGCGAAAAGTTTTCATGGATTATTATGTAAACTGAAGATAACCTCTTCTAAAATAACTCAATATATACAAAACAGAAGATTAAAAAAAAAGTCTAAATAACAGACTTAAAAAAATATTCCAGAAAGATTGTGAAAATTTACTAAAACTCAGACTGGACTTCTAAACACTTATGACATAATATAAGATAAAATCTAATGACCCTTCCAAACACGCTCATAATATTCCAAGAAACAAAAACAAGTTCAAATTCGATTTGAAGTAAACCTAGTCAGTTTGTTTATATAATAATTAAGCTTCCTAAAAAATGTCTTCACTTTATTATAAAACATACCCATCTATAAATATAAGAAACCATAGATTAAATCACAATGACCAAGTTAAAAGTAGTATTTTTTAATTTTTATAAAAACAACAGTATTAAAGTTATTAGTAAAAAAAACGTGGATTTCAATAACCATTAACAAAAGACAATTTCTGATTAGCAACACTTCCGCTAGGTTTCTAGACGAATCATAAGATACTTTTCCAAAAGGGCAAAAGATAGAAATTTCAAAAGAACCTCTAACAAAAATGATAATTCTAAACAGCCTATATAACTCAAAGGCATGAATTTAAAATAAAAAACAATGAAAATAAGCAGTAGAAAATCTAAACACAGTGAATTTTGGCAATCAATTCACCCATCGAAGTCAAATAGCTTCCAAAACATGCCATCACCACAAAAACTTCCCTCATGTTTACTAGATCAAAAAGCAAGGACAAATACCTAACGTCCTTACTAATATCTCAAACTAGTCCCTAACCCAAATTCCTAAATGGTATCAGAGCCTACATGAGATCTGCTGGGTCATCCGCTATCGAGTCACTCATCAAGCTTCAGGTGTTCAGTCCTAGACGCGAGGAGGGTGTTATAAGTACCACATCGGATGAGGTATGGCCTAAAAATATGTCTATAAGTGGGAGTCATTCCCCACCTTACAAGCCGGTTTTGTAGTGTTAAGTTAGGTCCCCAAATTCTAAGACAAACTATTTTTGGCCACATAACTTATCAATTTTACCAACTTGATCCAACTTTTTAACAAACAAATATTCCCTCTAGGGGTCCGTTTGGTTCAACGGAGGGGAGGGGGAGGGGAGGGGTTTTAATGGAGGGGAAGGAAAGGGAGGGGAGGGAAGGGGAGATATATCAATTAAATATATGTTTGGTTCAAATGATGGGAGGGAAGGGATTTTAATTAAATATGTGTTTGGTTCATAAGGGAAGGGGAGGGATTTTAAAACCAAATTACTTTTTTATCCCTCTAACCTTAAAACAATATCATGATTTTTATATTATTCACTTCATAAAAATTTAAACATGAAAACTCAGTAACCAAAAACTCCATAAATAATCAAACACAAAAGTTCTAACAAAATATTAGGTATTCATAAATATTAGAGCACTTCTAAAATAATCTAGTAAAATATAAAAATATTTATTGTTAGAAATTATTTTTAAAATATATTTATAAAAAATCTTCTACAAATTTTATTAATTATGTTTTAATATATAATACAATTAAAAACTATAAAATAAATATATCAAAATAAAAAAAAAAGCAACGTTAGTCAAAAAAGTGAATTCACGTAAAAAAAAAATTAGAAGACAAGAATATGCAGTTCTCGTTAAAAAAAAAAAAAATTGACATTGGCATGTTACAAAAAAGATGGTAATAAGCAATATGTTGAAAACACTTAAATTTTTAATAAGGACGGTTTTGTCATTAAAAAATAAACATGAAGATAATTATGTCAATGTAATTAAAATTGCATTAACTCATCTCTCTTTCCCTCTCCTCCCCTCCAAAAAACTCCAATTTGAGGGGGAGCAATAAATGAGCTTATGAGGGATTTTGCTCCCCTTCCTCTACCTCCCCTCCCCTTCTAAAAATTGAACCAAACACAAAAATTTTAAAATATTCCCTCCCTTCCCCTCCCCTTCAAAACCCGCGAACCAAACGGACCCTAAATGTTTCTTATTTTTCAATGCATTTCAAATTCCTAAGACAACATATATAAACAAAGAAAAAAGTATAGAAGAAGTAAAGCCAAAAATTTATTTTGAAGTTCAAAACAGGTTACCTCATCCCTGTCATAGTTATCACCACTGTGAGGATCAAAAAGAACATCGCCAGTGGCAAGCTCAAAGCATATGCAAGCAAAGGACCACATATCTGCCGGAGTCGAGTATTTAGAACCTAGAAGAACCTCAGGACATCTATACTGCCTAGTCTGGATATCATTTGTAAATTGTTTATACGTCCAACAAGCATTTCCGAAATCCACAAGCTTGCACTTTAGATCAACAGCTGCGAGCAACTTCTTTCTCGTAGAGCAACTACCTCTCCTAGAAACCTGACTTCCTTGTGGAACATCCTTAGTTTCAGAAGTCTTTGCTGATTCATCTTTACTTGTGGGACTATTAGGTTTACCTTCACCATTTTCTACATTTGGTTTCACATCATTACTACAATCATCTTGTTCAGGTGCTTCAGAATCCTCCTCTGCTACCTCGGGACTTTCCTTCTGAGCTGCTTTTTTAGCCTTTTTCCGCATTTTCTTTTTCTGGTTCTTGGTTAAATCTCCATTCAAACTTTTGTCAGGTTTTGTGGTCCCGTTCTTGGACACAGTCTTGACTTTAGTGGTTGGAAGTATAAGTGGGACTCCTGATTTTCTAGGATCTTTAGATGGATCTATTGGAGAGACAAGCAAAACATTTTCTGGCTTCAAATCAGTGTGTATTATAGAAAGCTCACGATGCAAATAATCTAAACCCACCAAAACATGGTAGCAAATTTCTTTGACCATGGGAAGGGGAATACCACGATAATCACTATACTTGATTAGTGTAAGAAGATTATCCCCAAGGAATTCAAAAACCATACAAACATGCTGACCATTAGGCCCTGAATGCTTAAAGTGGTCCAAAAGCTTCACAACACATTTCTTATCCTCTAGATCCCCTTCAGCAATTTGTTTGAGAATCTTTATTTCATCCATTGCCGCTTCCGTGTAGTGCTGAGCACTCTTTTGAATTTTTAAGGCAACATATCGCTACAAACAAATAATTAACCTCATCGTCAGTAGAGTTTTCAATGAAATATCATGGCATGTCTGCTACCTAGGCTTTCAACAAACATGGTCACAAAGTAAATTGTCATCCAATGAAAAGAACTCCAATAACACACAATATATATGACCAACAACTAAAGAAATTAGAAAGAGAATCAAGGCAACAAAAATATAAATAACTATTTAAAAATTCAAAATTTTGTACCAAACTAAACACACACAACCTATGTAGCACCAAAACTTCCATTAAAAGTGTGACCAATGTCCAACACATGTCGGACTCTACATGACACCGACACTTGTAGTTACATTCAAATATTTGACTTTCTCAAATTATTACATATGTCAACATGTCATTGTCATATCCGGTGTCCGTGTATATGTCGGTGCTTCATAGCAGTTCAAAATCTCCTGATACTTATATTAGTTTCAATTAGACAGTGATAAATTCCAGTTCAAAAATCAATCATATTCTAACATTGAAAATAATAAATATTAAAATCCATACAAAACAAGAAAAAAAAACATACATTTTGTTCAAATTACTCTATCACATACACAGTGACAACCCTTCATAACTCAAAAACACTAAACTCAATAATCAATAATCAAAAGTCAAAAAGCATAAATTTTTAATCCAATAAATCAAAACAATGAAAAGGGTACCAACCAATTTGAGAGTATCCCAGGCGAGCCAAACAGTGGAAAAATGACCCCAACCAAGCTTACTCTGAACAACATAGCACCCATTTTTGAAAGTGTCACCAATCTGAACCGCATGATATCCACCTCGTTTGTAATCCTCAGTTCCTTCATCTTCTGAACTGTAATCACTCGCATCTTTCCGATCCTCCGCCATTGAAGTCGAAGGAGTAAGCTTCAAACTAGTATTGGCGATACACTGAAACAAAAAATTGAAATTTGAAATAGGATGAATCGATTTGAAGAATAATGGTGGTGGATGAGAAAGATTGGATTGGAGTGAGATTGAGGGAAAAGAAAACCTCGAATTCAGTGAATGGGAAAATTAGGGTTTTTGAGTTGTGTTTGGTTTGGTACTTGTTGTTTTTGTTGTTGCCGGGAAAACAAACAAATAAAAGTAAACGAGAAGTGCTTTGTTTGGATCAATTTTATTGCGTAAAAGTTAGACAAATTTTACCTCTCCCACAAATTAGTTTTCTCGTATAACCCTGAATATGCTTCATGCACGATTGCGAATACTAATTTTTTGAGCTCCGAGAGTTTTAATGATATTGCATACTCAATGTTGAATTTGAGTTCAAGACCCTGATTAAACTAGATCAATGAATCTCATGATTAAATTAAATGAAATACAATTTTTTTTTTAATTCAATGATGAAAAAGACATTCGTGTGTCGTAAAAGACTATTTTACTTGTTCTTTAAAAAAAAAGATTATTTTACTTCTGTGTTTTAGACAAATCCGTTTGAATTGACTTATTTTTGAGTTTATAGAACAAGTTTATACAAATAAATAAGATTTTACGTTAATTCATAAGATTTCATTAATGAAAATTTTATTTTTATAAGTTGTTTACGTAAATTGTCTTGACAAACTCATGAATAATACATAAAAGCTTATTTATTTGTTTAAATGGAAAAACAAGTTAATCCAAACAAACCCAAAGTCTGTTTGGAAATAAAGCAATAAACACAAATGTATGGTACATCTAGTGGTGAGAATAGGCTAAGTTACCTTTTGAAAATAAGAGATGGTTTCTTACCACATTTAAAAGTTTATTTCATACTAACATATTTAAATAAATAATCATATTTATGTTTAAATAGCCTGATGAAATAATAGACAAATGAAAATGAACTTCCTTTTGATATTTAACATGATATTTTAGAAAATTTGACTATATATGACATCATATTTCAATCCTAATTTATAATTGGTTGTACCTGCGAAGACATTTCAATGCTCAAGTCAATGAGGTTTCAATGAGCTTTGAGGTGATTTCTCGGAATGAAAATGTGTACTTTGATTTAGGAGAGGCATACCCTGTTTATAGACCCTCAAATGTGAAAGTGACAGTTTGACCTTTGCGACGAGATGGTCAGGTGAACATTGGATCAAGTGAAGGGTCAAAGGTGCTCTGAGTGTGATCCTTGGTACGATGCAGTCCTTTGTTGTTTCATATGGTATGTAACTTTATGTGGACACCTTACCAGACCTTGGGCTTAGATAGCGGACTCCAGGGCCAGAGGACTGGGCCTTTGTCCGATCAAGAATAATAACCCCCAAGTTGTTGGCTCGTGGCTTGAGACGAAGACTTTTGTAATGGCCAGTTTTCTAGGCTGCCTCAATATTGATTGTGGTTCGTAGTATAGAGAATGATTAACTAGGATATTCTGAATAGAATTATGTGTGACACGTGGAATTCATTCCAATTATGCTTTTAAATGCAAAATTACTAACAATTCTAAAATTATAAGGTTATTCTCAATCTTCAAACATTGTGTCTAGTCTTATATTTCTGGCAACCTCCCTTTCACTTTCACTTATTGGAAGATCGCCTAAGATTTTAGTGAATTATATGGTGTTTGTGATCTTTCAATCTTCTTATTATCAACCTCAATTTTTGGTCCTTCGTTGATAACATCAATAAGTGATTGTTAGATCTTATTGTGCCTGAACCAATCTAACTTGGTCCATCTAGCTCTAACAACCACACCATGATTTGAAAATCAATAAGATCATATTAGGTTAGATTTGAAAATCAATAAGATCAAATTAGATTAGATGAATTCATTTCCTAAACAAAATAAAGAAATGAGGGTTATGGAAAGTTTGTATTAAGACTACTTTTAGTAACCTCAAGACTAGAGAAAACTACTTACTCGTCATAAGGATGAGTTAGCTAAGAAAAATAAAAGAAGGCAGGAAATAAAACAAAGAAACTTATTGACAATACAAAAACAATATAAGAGTTTTTTGCATGGTAATGTGGTGTCAAACTAAGGAAATCCTATACTTGTTTATATACTAAGTATTACAAAACACTTTTAATACACTCAGCAGTAGTCTCATATTGAATAGAAATTACAAAAGATGATTCAAGTGCCAAAAGGAAAACCACTAAACATGGAATAATAGAGGTGTTACAGTATATCCCCTCCCTCCATTATGGGCAACCGTAACAACCTCTACATTTAAGGAGGTTGATCGCTTGACTACTCCATTATTAGGTCATAGTTTTGAGCTTTGATGATGTGTCTTACGAAAGGATGCTGAATTATTTGTCACTATTTGATTATTGAAAATGGTTTTGACTGCTGTTTGATTGTCCTTGATCATGGCTTGGTCAACAAGTCTTTGTTTTATGGAAGATTCTATCCCAACTTGCACCATTGCTTAGTACACCTCTCCTTATACCTATTTATTCAAAAATAAAGTAAAGCGTAGCGAAATGAAAATAAAACCTAAATAAAAATAGGGTTTTTCTAACATGTACAAATTTGCACATGTTGAGAAGTTTAAAGTAGCAAATTTATATTGGAACTTGTGTATTTTATAGTAAATATATAAATTTTTAATAAATAATTTTGGTTTAAAAAAAAAAAGTTGATTCTTTTGATATCTTTAACATGTGCAATATTGCACATGTTAGACAAACCCATAAAAATATAACTATATTAATTAATTTGTTCTTACAAAAATACCATAAAACATATTGTTATCAATTACATAATCAATTTTATAACATAGTTCACTCATTTTAGACGGATTGATTTATATATTTGTATAAGTAGTTTTTTTTTGTGGTGGTTAGGATTTGAACCCTGGACTTTACATATATTATGCATTGTACATATCAGCATACCAGCTGAGCCAAGCTCACGAGAACTGTATAAGTAGTTTAATGTAATGCACACAACACCTTAATAATGTTTCTATTTTCATATTTTAGTACGCATGTACCCATAATCATCATCATTAATTAATTTAAATCACTAAATAAGAGTTAATCAATTACTCAAACTTTGGACAATGTGAGAAATGAGACATTCTCTATTTATCACCGATGACTATTGTATTATAACTCAATCGAACTCAATCTCACACTCCTACCTCAAATAAGTTTTTTATTATGTAATAAAATTGTGCGCTTGTAGCCTACTCCCTTCAGTTCTATTTATAAAAAAAATTTGGCTTTTTAAATTCATTGAATAATTGATGTATCTTGTTTAGAATATAGACCAAATATATCATTTATGCAATGAATCAAAAAAGATCAAATATTTCTTATAAATAGGATATGAGGGAATATCATAACTCTAGAGTATGATGTAGTGAAGTGAATAGGAAGAAATGAGAAAAAGTTTAGAAAAGTTATGAATACTGCACACACTTACTTGATATGATCACATAAGTTTTATACACTTTATAATCTTTATTAATTTACATTTGACAACCAAATCAAGTTGTAATTACAAACATAAAAGAGAAACTAAATATAGAAGCCAACAACTAACTAACTTCCTTTAAAAAAAAAAACCATTAACTAACTTGTGCATGAAGCAACAAACTTTTCTAACATAATTAACTAACTTTTAACTTCTTTTTTTGTTTTTGATTTTCATAGGTTCAATTTACTTGAGGTAATCCAAATCGAAGTTAAATGTAAGTATCTTTTTCAGGTGATATTCGAACACTAATTTGCCCATTGTGGCTGCTAAACCCAGTTCCAATTGATTTTCTCTTTCTTTCTTTGTTTTTTTTTTTTTTTTTTTTTTTTTTTTTTTTATGTGAAATTTTCTCATTCATTTTATATTCTGTGTCACAACATCTCTTAATACATTTGACAATGATAGGTGAAAAATAATTTTTCAGTTAATTAGATAGACGAGGAAGGTTAGCAACACTCATTTTAACAAAAAAAGATCTTATTCTCCTCCCTCCTTTCAAAACACGTGTATGTATCTCTCTTGATCCTCAATTTATTTCTTTATCTTTTCTCTCTCTTGATATTCACTCTAAAATTTAAAGAGATAGATACAAACTCTAGAAGGTGGGAGAACGAGAAAGTGAATGAAAGGAGAGGATCCATATCCCACATAAAGTATTGGGATTCATTTTAGTTTCACCAATAAAAAAGTGAATATTGAAATAAGAATATTCTTAACATTCCTCTTAGATAGACTTAGAACGAAAATATTAGACGACTTCATATTTCATTCTCTTTGCATGTTGAAGTGGAAAATGTGTTCTAGAGCTTTTTTTTTTTGTATCTGAGTTCGAACCCCAAACCTTGCATATATTATGCATTGTTCTTACCAACTGAGTTAAGCTCACGGGGACGTGTTCTAGAGCATATATAAGTAGCAGATGATTTTTCATATTTATTTAAAGCTAAATGCATTAGTTACCTTTGACTCTTTTTTTTAACACATTGGTTACTTTGACTTGGCAATACTATAGACCAAAAGTTCGTAACTTAATTGTTTAACGATTAATAAAGGGAGTAGGAGCTCTAAATAGTTGTTTTTCTCTTCTTTTATTTAAACAAGTGATTTTCACATTTTTTTTCCTCGTAATTTTGTTGTCTATTTAATGCGATATGTTTGTTTTGTTCGTCATCTTGGTATGATGTTTTTTAATTTTTTTTGTCTTGTTAGAGTGTTCGTTCAAACAGACTGATTAACATCAATCAAGTGCAGATTAAATCAATGACTTTGACATGTTTAATCTTATATATACATAAAGGTATGAGCAATCCAAACACTTTAATTTCATCATATTTATAGATATTTTGCGTTGTGCCTAATTAATCTTAGTGTGAGTTTGTTCACATATTTTTTCTATATGATTTTAGCAATTTTTAGTTTATTCTTGATCGAAGAATTAATGTTGTTATTTTAATAACAAAACAAAAGAGAAAGAAAAGTTAGCATTTTCAATTAATTATTCTTCATATGGCTGTGTGGGTGTGCAACACATGACTTTGCAAGAAAAGTTCAGCCCTTAGGTTGGTGACGAGCATATTGGGTATATCTGGTGCCCTTAGGTTATTTGTGAATGTGATTACCTAAAGTTCAGACCTTAAGTTGGTGACTTTGCATGTTGAATGATGTTCCATGTATAAAAATTTGGCTAAGCACAGTTAATCTTGTTCTAATGAAATAAAAAAATAAAAAAATGTATTCTCGAAAGCATGTTTTACGAAAACTTTGTTCCATGAAAATAAAAGAGGCATTAAAAAAATTATATTAATTGATAAATACTTGAAAAGCGACACCATTGAATCGATAAAAAAAAACACGTCCTCGTGAGCTTAGTTTAGGGACAATACATAATATATGCAAGGTCCGAATTTCAAACCCTGGCCGCTATAAAATAAAAAAAAAGCACATAGTTGATTTGTTTGTATTTTTTCGACAGAATAAGTTTTTTTATATTTGAAATTTGAGACATCAAATATGTGTATTTTTTTATTTATATTCAAGATTCGCTTGAAGAAATTAAAAATATCAATCATTATATGTTCAATCTAAATTTACCGTCAATTCAAACATACGTCTGACTTGAAAAATGATCAAACTTTATTATTGTCATGGACTAGCCAACTTCTCTCATTAAACTTTATAAAGTTTTGAGTTTTTTAGGCTTCTTCATTGAGATTCATTTTTTTCAGCCTAAGATCCCAATTATATTCAAAATAAAGTAGAGATTAAAATGTAATCAAACAAAACAAAAGTAGAACTAAATGAACTTTTTTAGTGTTGTGTTGTGTTGTGGGAGTTTATCATAGCCGTACTTGTCTGCTACGAAGTTTCTTTAGCACAGCCTCCTCCTGACACAGTTAAGGTTGTCCAATAATGGACATGACCACACCAATGTCCCATCCCATGTTTAGCAAAAATAAAGGCTTGATTAATCTATAATAATAATAATAATAATTAGAGTAATGGTCCTATACCATCCATCCCATGGGGAGACACAAACTATGGGTTTATTTTTTTAAGAACTTCTATAATTATTTTTCAATGTAACACAAAATTAAAAGCAAAAGATGGTTGGTCGTGTATGTGGACTGCATTTGTCCTTCAAAAATGAGATTGCAATTTGTTAATTGTGCATTGGTCTAAGTTAAAGTTTGTTATGATGCGATGCAAAGCAAAAGTTCCTTACTTCAATTTCTTAGTTTCGTTTTGCTCTTATGCTTTCTCTTTCAAGTGACATAGAAAACTAGGCATTTAAGGAAGTATAATTATTTCGATTCTGTTTTGATGATGTTGATGACTTTGTTTCTATATTTCTCTTAACCAATCATTAAATTTTCAAAAATTTAAAGTCGCCAAAGTATTTTTTGAATCATTGTTCAAACTACATATATGAATTTCAATTTTATAAGTATAAATATAGTATATTTAGTTTTTATAAAAAATAGTATAATTTAGTTTTTGTTTAGTGAATTTGGGAGGTGAGGAATGGATATTTCTTCAATATTTTAAATTTTGTATGCAAGAAGTAACAACGCCCTTAAATAGTGATGGATAGATAAATGACATATAATATGTAAGCTGTAAACTACTAAGTAATTTACAAATGATGTAACACGTCCATTATTTTATAGCAGGTGAAGATACAACACAAACAATATTTATATTTATCTATCCATTACTAATTAAGAAGTCAAAAATAAAAATAAGCTACATTTCTCTTAGCACCATTACCTTCACCACATCACACTTCTAGGCTACAGCAATACCTCTAGAATGCCCTCTCAATACTCATCAAAACCTAACAGAAAAAAAAAATCTCCTCTGATTTTTTTTATTTAATTCTTTTTAAGTGCATTTAAATTAACTTGACTTATGGGTATAGTATCCACCTTTTTTTAATGCATGAATATCCAAAAATTCTCCTTCTAGTTCTAGTTATCAATCAAATGGTAGGCATTCACCTAGACTAGATGAATTTGTTGCATTGCATGCACCATGCCCATGGCATGTTGACCACAATTATCTATTTTCTCAGAGGAACATTCTATTTTGGTCAAATCAACAGTTCAATGTTTTTGACCTAACAAGAAGAAAAAAACAAGCAATAAAAAAATCAAAACAATCCTCTTTAGTCTTTGCTGCTACTATTTAAAGAAAAAACGCGTGGGATGGACGCACATGATTATGTAATATTCATCTCAAAGTGGGACTTCCCTTAAAAAGATAAAGAAAGAAAATAATAGAGGACACATAGTGCCAACTTTACGTAATCCATAGTTGAAAGTTGAAAACCTTAGTCTATGTTTGGTTCTGTCGATAAAATAATTGATTTTTGATTAAATTGATTCCAACTAAAGATAAATTCATTTGTGTTAGGAAAAAAGCATATAAAAGTAGGTTGAACTATGTATTTGAATGTAAAAATCAATTTTATAATAAAAAACAATAAATCGAATCTTCGAGTAGAATCAAATCAATTTATGAAGCAAAGTTCCCGTAAACTTAACTCAATTGGTAGGGATAATGCATAATTTATATGCAAGGTCTGAGGTTCGAATCTTGTACACTATCAAAATTTATGAAGCGAAATCAATTATACTTAAAAACAGTTATGCTATAACTAAACATATCAAAATCAATTTTAATCCCTTTAAAATTGGAATCAATCATTCATTCAGAATCAATTCTATAACCAAAATTAGTTGTAAATAAAAAAAAAACATGCCAGAATCAATTCAACTACTAGTTCGGAATCAATTTTGATCCATTTTTAAATGGAACCAAATATTCATATAATGTTAACTTAACTTACCTTCTTTCATTCCAATTCTAAATCCAAATTTTTTGTCACACTACAAATACATTCCCTCTCTCATTCTCTCTTTCTGCAATTCCGATGATGATGATGATGTTACAGAACATTCTTTGTTAACAACAACAACAACCTTAACTCTTGTCCAAACCAAAAAACAAAACAACCTTAACCATTTTCCTTCTTCATATACATACAATAACTCTTATCTTGTTTTCTACACAACTACATTAAAAAAACACAACATATACGTGCGTAAACACAATTAGCAACAACAATCAGTTACAAATAAGTAAATTAAACCATTTTAATTAATGGCGGTTGTTTTTACATTCACCGCCATCTTGTTAACGGCGGCGACGGTGATTGTTTCCGGATCTCCGGCAACTCTAACGTTGGAAAGAGCTTTTCCGACGAACCACGGAATTGAGCTTAGTCAGCTGAAAGCTAGAGATTTGTTAAGGCATCGTAGATTGCAGTCTTCTTCAAACGGTGTTGCTGATTTTGCTGTTCATGGTACCTTTGATCCATTTCAAGTCGGGTAATTCAATCGAATTTCACTTTTTTTGGTAAAGGGTCGGTTTTAGTTTTGATGTTTTTGGTTTCGTGTGTTTGAATCAAGTTGAATGCTTTTTGGTGTTTCGTTATTAAAAGTTTACAACAAATAAAGATTGCTTGATTTAGTTTAGTTTAGTTCTCTATGGCTAAGAGAATTTCAATTTTGTTTTCTATTTTTGGAAACTTGAAGATAGTTTCTATAAGTGATTGTAGGACAATATATGGTTTCTAAATTGCTTTCATAATTTCCTTCAAGTTTGTTTTTCGGCATCAGCACTTCAGATTGAAGGTGTGTTGGTGTCTGACACGAGACACTTCAGTTTCTTAGCGCCGACACTTCTAAATTGCTTTCTTAATTTCCTTCAAGTTAGTTTTGCTTACATTCAAATTTCAATCATTCCATTTTCTTAAATTATTACTAGTGTCGGGTGTCCATCTTTTCCTCTTTCCATTATATTTTATCTTTTTGTGTGCGCGTGCGCGTGTGTTTGATTTAAAATTGATGGACTATTTCAGGCTCTATTTTACAAAGGTGCTGTTGGGTACTCCTCCAGTAGAATTTTATGTGCAGATTGACACTGGAAGTGATGTTCTCTGGGTCAGTTGCAGCTCCTGCAATGGTTGTCCGCAGACAAGTGGGTTACAGGTAAATTCAATCTTCTCTATTTGTTGATTATGCATCATGTTTGCAGAACAGTGAACAATGTAGAGATGGAATATGTCAATATAATGGTTTACTGTTTATGGATTATGTCACAGATTGAGCTCAATTTTTTCGACCCTAGGAGTTCATCAACATCATCGTTAATATCTTGTTCTGACAAAAGGTGCAATAGTGGAATACAATCATCAGATGCAACCTGTTCCGGTCAGACCAACCAGTGCTCTTACACTTTCCAGTATGGAGATGGTAGCGGAACCTCAGGCTATTACGTGTCCGATACGATGCATTTGGATACTATTTTTGAGGGATCTGTGTCTACAAATTCTTCAGCTCCTGTAGTTTTTGGGTGAGCTCTCATGAGCCTGAAATGGTTGATATTTGATAGCATTTTGTTTTTATTTCCTCGTGTTTATTGGTTTAATCTAATCTCGGATACTGTTACTTTGTGAATCGAGTAGTTGTAGTAACCAGCAGAGTGGAGACTTGACAAAATCTGACAGAGCAGTTGATGGTATATTTGGATTTGGGCAACAGCAAATGTCTGTGATCTCACAGCTCTCATCACAAGGGATTGCTTCTGGAGTATTCTCTCATTGTCTTAGAGGAGATAGCTCTGGTGGAGGAATTCTGGTTCTTGGTGAGATTGTGGAGCCTAACATAGTTTATACTCCACTTGTTCCATCACAGTAAGTCCTTTCTTGAAAATAAAATTGCTGCTACATTTTAATATCTTGCTTGCTATTAATTAAACCTTCTTTTTGTAACTTTATCTGTGATGAGGGAAATCTCAATTCTTTATTAAACGTAGCTAGCAATCGGAAATCTGTGTGTTTGTTCTTAGGACTACGAGCGTAATCAAATGTTTGTTCTTAGCTAACTGCACCTTTTGCAAATATTTCAGGCCTCATTACAACTTAAACCTACAGAGCATATCTGTCAACGGCCAGGCATTGCAAGTCGATCCATCAGTTTTTGCAACATCAAGCAACAGAGGCACCATTGTTGATTCTGGAACAACTTTAGCATACCTTGCAGAAGAGGCTTACGATCCCTTTGTCAATGCGGTGAGTTTCTTTTGGGTAATTTCAAGTTTATTCGATTTATCAATAACATTATGTTGCTTTAGGCTTTAACGCTTTATGCATTACTTAGCAATCATGTCATGTTTTTTGCTTGGTTGGAGATTTATCAAACATTGATGGTAAAATGATTTTTCAACTACTGCAGATTACAGCTACCATACCACAATCTGTACGTACGGTTGTTTCCAGGGGAAATCAATGTTTCTTAATCACTGACAGGTTAGGATGTTTTTATTTCCGTTTGTATCTCTTTTTTCGATTATGTGGTATAAATAGATCATCTTGATGCTCTTTTTTCTAACTCCTTTCGTATTACTGTGTTTAGTGTCAGTGACATATTTCCTCAAGTAAGTCTGAACTTTGCTGGTGGTGCATCTATGGTTTTAAGACCACAGGACTACCTTATACAACAGAATTCTATTGTACGTATTCAAGCTTCAATTTTTTCTTTTTCATTTTTCTGAGGATTGGTTTGGATTTTGTGATTTCCAAAAACAATACTTTTAAGATAGAGTGAGTTGCAGTTGGCAGTTATAGAAGAGTTGCTGTCTAATGAAATCTATTAATCTGATTTTGATTTTGCTTTGCTTCTAAAGCTGCCTAATGTGCTTTCTTTATGGCATTTTACATGATGACTTAGTTTATTGAACGAATCATTTATTAATGCGTAGGATACTGCCGATATTATTCTCAAGTACTACAAACTCGATTTGCAATTCTAATATATTTGGTTAAAATTTCCTTTATTATCCTTGCAATCTCTCTGTTTAGTTGAGTGCATTAGCAGGATACAAACAAAGAAAGGCAGTTTTTCTTGTAATTAACATTACATGTCATTTTTCCATCTGAAATCTGTTACTTTTTAGGGTAGAGAAAGGTTTAAGACATGTCTCAGATATTTACACCAAAATTCTTGGATATTGTTGACTCCTTTGATTACATGCATTTAGTTTTCATATTCAGCTTATGCTTCACTTTGTTTGGTTTTTATATACCATATGTTTTCTCACTAAATGCTACGGTGAACCTATGCATGTTACAGGGTGGTGCAGCAGTGTGGTGTATTGGCTTTCAAAAAACCCAGGGTCAAGGGGTAACAATTCTAGGAGGTATGATACCATTTTGAACACTCATGGTCGCATATCCACCTTTTATTTTGTGATATTTTGCATTTGATTGAAGGCCAACTAAAAAATTTAGATCATGAATCAATACTTAGAAAGATTTTTTTGTTTTTTAATATTGACTAGATGTTATTTTATTCCACATATAGACTTTTAGTATCAAATTATTACCTCCTGTTTTTACCTTCTTGCCCCCGCCTTTGGCCAAAAAATGGTCACCATTATTCTTGGGATTTAAAATTAGTATGATTTACACTTACCGTGATAAAAAAATGATATGCACTTAACCTGCCATAAGATCAATTTAAAAATATCTTTCTTGTAACTAAATTATTGTTCATAACACTACAAAAAAAAATATTATTGTTCATAAATAATCTGTTAGGGATTTTTTTTCTTCTTCGAGAGTATTATACTACTATTACTAACAACATCATTTTGTATTTTGGCAGATCTCGTATTAAAAGACAAAATTGTTGTTTACGATCTGGTCGGTCAACGCATTGGATGGGCTAACTATGACTGTAAGTTTCAGTTACACTACCAGAAAGACATGGTGGATTTCATATGGAAAATACACTTTTATTTATCTTTGTTATTATTCTTGGCATTGCATTTGATTCTGATCATGCTGTTAAATTTAAATTCAACACTGCAGGTTCTTTGACAGTTAATGTCTCTGCTTCAACTGGCACCGGCAGAAGTGAATTTGTGAATGCTGGAGAGATAGGTGGAAGCAATTCTTTACATGACGGACTTAAGTTGTCAAAGACAGGGTTTATAGCACTCTTTGTAACACTGTTTTGCAGCTTTGGTTTTTTATAGTATCTATATATACATTGTGAGAGATAGATCTATTATTCTTTCTCCTATGTATATTCTATTTCCACTGTATATCTGTGATAATTGGAGAGACCACATATTGTTTTCAATATTGCTTGTGTGCACAATAGGGTTTTCAGGTTTAGCTTTAGGTGATTCTTTAGGACACTATCAGTCTTGTAGAATCTAATCATTACTTCACATGATTATTGATTGAATTGCTTATACAAGTTATATAATATAGTTTTTGTTTTTTTAATTTCAACTTGTTCAGTTAAAGCTTGTATTCTACACAGTCTGTTGTTGTAAACTGGTACTCACATTTGGTCTACATAAAAGTTGATATGATAATTGAATGTGACAAATATATAGCTCATGTAAATGAATAAATAATGGGTCTTGCTAACGAGTGTGTTAAGGATACTCTTTAAGGATTTTAAATTGAAACTATTCATTGAAAATGTCTAATGCTTCAATTTCTGATGCATTAAATGCACAAGTTTTCAGAAGAGCACTCGTTGGCAACTTTTGTCTTTGAGTTTGAGTCATACACTTCTCATTGCACCATTCTCTTTTGGAAGCAAATAATATAGAGAGAAATTAATTCTCATGTAGAACTAGATTTGATATTAAGATCCATATTTGCTAAATTGGCACTATTCCTTTGCCAAATGGGAACATTATACTTTTGGGGACATGGTATGAGACTATGGGAGGGTAGCCCACATGGACTACTTAGGGTATGTTAGATTTAAGGTTTAATAGCAGTTTCCGCCTCCTAACTTTCACGAAGTTGCGATCTTGATCTCCTAAGAAAAAAACTACAAAACCGTCCCCTAAGTTTTGCAACTGTAGCAGTTTTGGCCCCTAAGGTCAATTTTTGGTAAAAAAAATAAATAAAAAAATTACATGTGGCAAATCACTTAGGGTGCCACATCACCGTAGACTGAGTCAAAATTGGCCTTGGAGGCCAAAACTGCCACAGATGCAAAATGTAGGGGACGGTTTTGTAGTTTTTTTCTTAGGGGCCAAAATCACAACTTCGTGAATTTTAATGGAGAAGAGGGAAAGGGTGAATTTAATGGAGAGAGAAGAGGATGGATTTCAAATGTGTTGTATTTGGTTTGAAAGGGGAGAAGAGAAATTCTAATGAAAGGGTTATAACACTTTATTACAAATTAACCACTCTACTCCAAATCTCTACTCCAAATCTCTCACTTTTGGCGGGAAGTTAAAATTTATTTAGGAAGGATTTTTTTTTTTTTCCCAACTCCTTTTTCCTCTCCCCCTTTCAAAACATTAAATGGGTTGTATTGGATTGAAATTTTATAAGACAGTTTTTACATAAAAAAATATTGTAGATTTTTAAAAACCTATATAAGAATGTTTTGAGGACCAACCTCTCGCATAAAAACCTGTGAAAGTATTATAATTCAATATTAAACTAGTAAAAATAATTAAATTGAACTAGTTTAAATTATGGCATTATTTACATTTTATTTATTGAATCAAATTAAAATAATCTTATGTTACTTTTTTATATTTGGGGCTTTTTTTTCTTTTCAAAGAGTTTTACAACTCTCTCTGCTGTGAGTAAAACAAAAGAAGAGAGAGATATAACAAATTTATTTGTTTCTCTTCTCATAATATGTCTCTCTTCGCAATTTCTTCTCACAGCCAAACACACTTTTATGAGTTTTTGAAAGTGAGGTTTGGTCCAATGGTGTAAAGGTTTTACAACTAACTTGAAAAAAGATTAATATAAAACAAATTAAGAAACAAAATTAACAATTTGAAACTACAAAAATAAAATACAAAATAAAAAATGTACAATTCTCCAAGTCTATTTTTGGCTAGAGCTACAACGTTCATGATTAGTCATACATCCAAAACTCAATTTTAGTTTTCTCATGTTACTTTTATGTTCTCACATTAGAGAGAATAATAAAAGTGAAAAAAAAAAAAACCTTTAGATCTATTGACATAAAGAGGTGATACCCGCTTCATCATGCACATTATGTAATGATCATTACAAAAGATACATCCTCAAGGATAATCTTCAGGCCAAGAGCAACACTGATAACCCTAAAACTGTGTATGCTTTTATCTGAAAGAATTTCAACTTAATACTTATACAAATATTGGTAATAAAAAACAATAGCTTCCTTGGGTTACAATTTTCCTCCCCCAAAAAGCAGTAAGCTTCATAAATGTCTACAAAACCATTTAAAACAGCAAAATCTCCTCCAACCTTTTCCATCACAGCCCAAAAATTCTGAAATACAACAGAACAATAGCGTAGTCATGCACCTACATTTAGATAAAAAATAAAAAAAATTCAAACAAGAAAAATACTAAAAAGAAAACAAATAGGATGATAAGTGAAGAGAAAAAAATGGTTTAAAAGTGTTCCTTTATATGATATGGGTTGTCAGTAGCGTAATATATCAGCGCTATAGAGGAATAGCGCGGCAGTGTTAGGGTCCAGCGCAACGCCATCTCCCCGAGACACCTTCTGCAGTGGCAGTTGTGGCGGCCGAAAATTAAGGAAATCCCACTATCCGAAATAGCAGTCTAGACTCACTACAGCTATGCCTAATGGAGATGATGAGTTGGAGGTGGAAGAACAAAGATTTTGAATCAAGTGATGAACAAGATAATATTGATGTGGTGGAACTTAGAAGTGAAGATGAGGCAGACGCAGAGCGGAAGCATGATTTTAATTGCTTGTCGTTTTGTTTACTTTTAGAACTTGATTTTGTCATTTTGACAGGATGTCATTTTGATTACATTTACAACTTATTTTGATGGGAAATGACGAAGTTGATTATAATTATTAGGCCAAATACCTCATGCGGTTCTTTAAGTTAGCTGTTTGTAACAAAACAATCCTTTAATTTTGTTTTACAACAAACCAGTTCTGAATTTTTTTTGTTCGTAACAAATTGGTCCTTTAAGTCATAAAATATTTACAATGTTCCTTTTTTCATCTAACTTCGTTAAAAAGTGCTTACGATACTAATTAACATTGAGATGACAAGTCCAAAAAGTGTTTATGACATAAAAAATGATTACTTACACACATCTCTGTTTTGTTTCCGAATTCAAACCCAATTTTAAAGATAAATGTTTCGTGAACAACAATATAAATCAAGTAATCAAACGATGCCTTTTCAAACCAAGACTAAATAATACACCTATGAACCTTGGCTTTTAGATCAGTGAATTTGGACCCACCAACTTAGCATTCAACGTCCACATAAGCACTTTTTAACTGAGTTTGACGAAAAGAGGGTAATGGTGAAAATATGTTACGACTTAAAGGATCAATTTGTTGCAAAAAAGAAACTTTAAATCGTTATCTAATTTAAAGGACCGCGAGAGGTATTTGGCCTAATTATCAAGTATGATTGTCCCTTTAGTTTTGTATGTTTTTCTATTTTGAGTATTTATGTATCGATTTGGAATTTTTGTTTACTTTGTACGTTGTTTTTTAGTCTTCACAATAGCTGTCAGCGATCATCCCACTATCCACCATACCGCTATAGCATTTGTGGTTCGCTACGCGCCGCTATCTGGGATTAACAACATAATATGCTGCAGCAAGGCATATCTCTAAAGGTCTTACCATGGTTATCAGTATCTTACGATACACAGTCAGATTTTGACTTGATAACTGATAGAAAACTGAACTCAATTTATAAATATATGACATACCAGCTCATAATTTTACTATATCACTTGTTTTTACTCAAAAGAACCACTTATTATTATTATTATTATTATTATTATTATTATTTCCCTTATTATTATTATTATTATTAATACACTTGTCGACCCCACTTAGTGGGATAATGCTTGGTTGTTGTACTTGTTTTTACATAAAAATGTCATATTTGTATTGGTAATGTATATTTTGATTCATAATAATAATAATAAAATTTGATTTATGATTCGAAAATAGATCTTCTGATTCACAATTTGAACCTCAATTTTGATAACCACGGTCTTACCTCATTACCGACCTAGAAGAAGTGATGTGCAAGAAAGAAGGGAAGAAACTTCATCATCTGTTGCCGATCCACAACCTTGCCATCTTACTCTGCCAAAATTATCTAGCAGGAAGATATACCTGTGAAGTTAATGTTAAAAATTGTACTACTCATAACTTCATTGGCTAAGAATGAATTGTATAAGCAAGTAAACGCTTTTATACCCGGTGAGGAGATTCACTAGCTTTAGTTCTTTTCTGAAATAATAGTGGTCACCAAATGAATATACCATTTTCCCCTGAAGTGTATCCTTGTTTTCGTTATGATTAGATTTCTTCATTGACCACAAAAGGAGACGTTTTATAGGGGCCCGGCATAAAAGCCATGAATCGATAAATGATACCTGATAGACAATGCAAAAGCTTCATTAAAAATTTGTTGCTGATCATTCAAAAGGCGAAAATCAAAAGAAATAAGGGTTCGTATGGATAAATAAATCAGAATTAAAATTTTGAATGCTTACTTTAATCTCGTCGAAATTGGAATTGAGAATAATGTTTTTTACATTTGGACAAAATAGCAGTTAAATATATAAGAGAAATGCCAGCAACACACATTTTAAGACACACTTTTCAATACACTCTCTTTGATTGGTTAAAATTTACATAGGTCCCATCAAAGTTATATGGTACCCACATGATTTGATAGGGCCATGTAAATTTTAACCAAACAAAGAGAGTGTGTTGGTGTGTGTGTGTGTGTGTTGCTAGCATTCCTCGTTATATAATATAGAAAGACAATAGGAATTCTATTAAATAAATAGCTGATTAATATGTCAAACTCAATGATGAGAAAATGCAAAAAATCACAACAAAAAAAAAAACCAATTACCTGATATAAATTAACATCTTTCGAGTCACTAAAAGCTTTAGCAAAAGGCACAGTCCAAGAATTGATCATTTCCTGTCAAGGACATAAAAAGGAATTTTATTGCAGCAACAGTAAATCAAAGTTTGAAACCAAAACAAACAATTGTTCTTCAAATTCAAAACAACACAACGAACAGACTATGATTTCTCTAGAGGAGTGCTATACTCTCTTTTTGACACTCTCTAACACCCACTCTCTTGTTGGATGAAATCCATGTGGGTACCACACTTTGGAAATGGTCTCGCATAAAGTGGTGAGACCTACATGGGTTTCACTAAATAGGAGAGTGAATGTTGGAGAGAGTGTTAAAAAGAGTGTTCCTAGCATTTCTCATCTGTTTATCACTTTAGTCTGATAAAAAGGTATGATTGAAAGCAATATGTGAGCGATTTTCCCGACAAAAACAATAACTGTTTAGGCTGAACCGCAAACACAAATAAAGCAATATTTCATTGCAGCTTTCAGTATCATTATTTTTTTCATTTCTTGTCATTTACTCTATCTTTCTACTCATTTAAATCCCTTTCATATTGGACAACAAATAGAAGACGTTGTTCAGCTTTCAAATTGAATAGTAAGATTAAATTACAACGAATGCTGCCATCGAATGTCTTAATCATTATGCATTAATGGCTATGTTGGCAGCATTTGGATGAGCAGACAATGCAATAAGGTAGACATAAAACCCTGCCATGAACCATTTACCTGGGAGATTGCTCGAAACGAAAGACAGACCAGAGATGCCTTTGGAACAGATGATTTGTCGGAATCAACCGCGTAATCAGAAATGCGAATAGGAAGCTTCATTGTTTTGCCATCCGAGAAGTTGACTTTGATATCAGGAAATTTCACGGCTACCATTTCCGGTATAATCACTTTATTAGCTATAGCAATCTGCACAACACAATTACAAATAAACATGTCATACTTTCATCTGGTACACCTAAGATGCACTTCTAGTCTCTAACCAACTTATCACTATCATTGGTTAATTAGATAATAATGTGCATGTATTGATCGAAATCAAAATCAACATCAAAATCAAAATGGTATACAATTAACTGTTTTGAGACAAGCCTATGAGAATAACATGCATACTTCCATTGGTATACGCAAGACGCGCTTCTAGTCTCTAACTAACTTATCACTATCACAAGTTCATTAGATTATAATGTGCATGTATCGATCAAAATAAACATCAATATCAAAATTATATACAATTAACTGTCTTGAGACAAGCCTATAAGAGAAGTCAAGTTCCAAACATGTTTTAACAGACCAATTTGAAAAAATATCCACTAAAACCAACCAATTTAGGGTTTTGAGGACTTGCATAAGCTTTATATAAGTTATGAGGTCAACTTCATTGGAACATAGGTCCCTAAATAAAACACGAAAAACTATCTTGTACCCTCGGCAGTATGGAACATTTCACATTATGACATGCTATTGAAACAAAGGACTTGTTTGTATTGATTTATTTGAGCTAATCTACTTGCATAAACACTTGTGAGACTGTTAGAAGAGCTTATAACATGTCCATAAGTTATTTTCAATATATTTCCATAATCTCTTAAGGATAGCTTGTAAAAACAGTTTGCCTTAACTTTCTTTTTTGTTACGGAAATAGTTTATACATAAACACTTATATGATAAAAAGCTTAATTAAACTGATTATCCAAACAATGGCTTAACATTCAAAAATAAATGAAATATTTCTATGCCAACAACAAACAAATTATAATTATTATGATAAAATTGCATTACCTTACCACCATGTTGCTTGAACTCATTTAGATCAGCAAAGTGTCCCCTACTCAATTCATCCTTCCTTCACAAAACCCATCAACAAAATCACCAAATCAATACAAAAAACATTTCTTTACACAAAACCCATTAACAAAAACAAATAAAAACTTACAATCTAGCTCTCTCCTTTGCAACTGCTTCCTTATTTCCAAACTGTAAAATTTTCACCAAAAGTAAAAAATTCAATTTTTAACCATAATTTGGTGTACCCATCAATAGAAAAATGGATGAGAGAGAGAGAGGGACCTGGTATAAATCGATGAAGCTGCGTTTGGGGGTGAGGCGATAATGGAGATTTTCGGGTTCAGTGATGTCTGTGAAAGCCATAATCGAATCTCTGACATTGAAACGACGTCGTATCAATGGCTTCAAACCTTGCATTTTTCTTCTCACTACTTTTGATTTTCAATGCGAATTTGTTCGTCTTCTTCGTTTGGACTCTGCCTCTAACTTAGCATAATTCCAACTAGATGGCACTGGTCAATCAGGAAAATGTAATATTGTTAGAAGGTGGGGTGAATAAAATTACTGCCGTGAGTTAAAAAATGTACAGTAAATTACTTGGGTAAAAATTCATTCTTATAAATAATAAATATCAAATAATTTGAAATCGTTGTATAAATTTTTGTTTGAACCAGACACGTTAGATCATACATTTATAAGATTGTTTACTACTATTTAAAATTTCACAAATATGCTCGAATGTGAGGGAGAGAGAGTAGTACCGTATGGGAAGGAAGGAAAAGATCGATTTCAAGTCACATGTTATTGAACTTACAACGAGTTGTGATTGGCAACAACAGAAGGTTTAACTATAGTTGTTTTTTTTTAGTTATTTTCATGTGTTTCTACGAAACTTTTGTTGTGAGAACAACTACATTCAAAGAATTTGCCGATTGAGAAGCCGAAGTAGAGATGCATGATCCAAATGTCATAGGATTTGCGAAGAACGAGCACAAAAGGGGAGGGCGGAGAGGATCTAGAAGAAAGAGAGAGAGTTGTGATTGATGAGAGAAGTAGATAAATGCCCTTTTCAAAATAAAAACATTAAAATGACAGAGAGTGAAGGTTTTGGTGAGTTCATGAGAAAGATAAGGGGTTGAGATTCATGAGGGAAGAAGAAAAATATATGTTTTATTGCATGAATAACATTTGGCTTGTTGTATGTATTCCTCTTGACATTTGGTTAACTGGATGGATAACAATTGGCTTGTTGCATGCATTCCTCGTGACATTTGGGTTATTGCATGGGTAACACTAGGTTGTTGCAAGTATTGATCTTGACACTTGGTTTGTTGCATGTATTCCCATGAGTCATGGCATTTTATTTATTACATGCGCAACATCTGGCTTGCTGCATGTATTCCTTTTGACACTTGACATGTTGCATGTATTCCTCACGAATCATGACACTTGATTTATTGCATGGGTAACACTTGGTTTGCTTCATGTATTCCTTATGAGTTTTAACACTTGGTTTATTGCATGAGTGACACTTTGGCTTGTTGCATGCATTCCTCTTGACACTTGGCTTATTGCATGTATTTCTCTTGATATCTGGCTTTGTGGCATGGGTATTGTGTAACATTTGATTTGATGCATGCCATAAAATGAGCCCACAAATCATCATTTCACTTAAAGTTTAACCCAAATATACATTGTTGGTGTAAAAAAAAAAAAGTTTTGCACATACATTAAGTGATATATTAAAAAAAATATTTAAGATATTATAAAAAAAATATGCATAAAATATAATCTCAAATTTTGATTTCTTTTTAAAATGTGAACTTTTGACATTTACGAAATTCGTCTTAGGTTAAAATATTTTAAATTTTAGTAAATAAACTTTTTATAACGTCCTAAATATTTGACATTTACGAAATTCATATTTATTGCGTCTTAGGTTAAAATATTTTAAATTTTAGTAAATAAACTTTTTATAACGTCCTAAATATATTAAAAAAGAAAACGTTAAAAAATTTAAGAGTTTAACAATAATTATACAAAATTAGTTTTAGGAAGAACTAAAGTTGCGTGAATATTTTTTTGTGGAGATTAAAAAAGTTATTAAAATTAACTAAGAAGTAAACTTAAAATATCATAATTTTATATGGAGAATGCTAAACAATGATCTCATGATATTGGTTAAGCAAGCAAAATAAATAACTTTTTATAAAAAATAATGTAATTTAAGATAAATTTTCTATTTATAGTTTTCTTAACCTCTGAGGATACTGTTTAACAAGACCAAAATTATTTTAATAGTTAAGTTGAGAAACCAGTCCAAATAGTGACATCAATTGATTTTTTTTTTTTTTTTTGGTTTGAAATACTTATGAATTGAATCTTAATCAAACATTTTAATTGCAACATTTACTTATAATCTTTTATTCAAATGTGAAAAACGCAAAATGATTTATTTCATTTTTACATAAACAAGCTGTCAAGCTTTTATCCATAAAAAAATAAGCTTTTAGTTTTTCTTTTTAAGAAGTTAAACTAGCCAACCTAAATTGATACTACAGAGAATCGAACATGAGACCTCAAAGAGGAACACACTCCTAAGTCTCAAGTCAATCCCACCAGATCAACTCAAGTGGGTTTAAACAAGTTTTTAGTTAGAAAAACTTTGAAATTAAGAACATATCAATCAATCCTTGTGGTTTGTGGATATGATCTTTTTACCACTTGTTGATACAATGTACACTTGCATTCGTACGCAACAGTTATATTAATCGATGTCCCCATAAGCTTAACTTATTTGGTAAGGGTTAATGGGTTTCGAACCCCAAACATCCCACTTATTCATCTTTAAGGTGAATTTCTCTACCTATTAAACTATTTAACAAAAAAAAATATTAATTGATTATATGAATAATGTTTTTAGATTTATCTTGAATAAATTTGTTGTTGTCTTTGTTAAGGATATTTTAATTTCTCTAAGAACAAGGACCAGCATGAAGTGAATCACACAATTGTGTTGTAAATGCTTAAAGATAATAATATTTTGTTCGCTTAGATATCAAAGTGTGAATTTTTTTCTAGAAGAAGTAAGTTTTCTGGATCATGTGATTTCAAAAGGTGGAATCATGGTCAATTTTTTGAAAGTGGAACAAATCTTATTTGGGTTATTTTAGAGTAATATATGTATAATGTTATTATTTAAAATTTAAAATAATTGTCATGTTAGCCAAAGTTGACATATAGGCGATTAGAGGTCACTCGAGTTTTTTGACCAACCGATGGAATGTTAGGCTAGTGCTATTTTAATCAAATATGTACAATGAGCGATGAGTTGGGGGAACATATATTGAGGAAGGGATGTGCACTATGAACCCTATCAACATATCATATTGTGAAGTGAGAAGCTATCATCTGAACGTGGGACACCGTGAACCCTCAACGAGAGGAAACTTACACATTATAAATATTATAGGCCATGTTGGTTTGGCCAATAGGAATTGTTTTACCAATGAATACTCATTTTGTAAAATGTATTCAATAATCAAACAAAGACAAACTATTTTATGTTATTTTATTCCTTTATCACTCTGCCATTACGTTTATATGTACATGCATTTCTTAGTTTAATAGCAAAACCCCAAAAATGACCGTAATTATCGCTCTATTGGAGCAGATAAGGAACCTAAAACTGATGGACAAAGTTTCTATCTCGACACTAATCACTTAAAGAAAGGGAATTACAGTTGAAGATTATCAGTCGAAACCGCGTCTAAATCTCTAGTTTGACAACAATTAAGGTTCTTCTCTACCTTTTTAATAAAGTTTCCTCATTTTTATGTTGTCTCATGTTTATCATGTAATAACTTCTATGGTTGCAAGCATTCAAAATTGAACAAATGTTATTGTATTTTTCTATTTTATTACCTATTTAAACACTATTGGGATAGGGTGTGATGGACGAAATTGTTAAGTGCACCAAATCGAAGCAAGCAGTAAAGTAGCAAGTTGTATCGTTTTCCACAGGGTTTGTCGTTCAACTCAATAATTAAAAAAACTTATTTCAAAAGAGAAAAGTAAATAAAAATGATAGAATTGCATGGTTACATTTCCCTGCACAATGCTAGATTATGTTTTTGTGATTTAGATGATTAACGGCAATTAGAGTTTCCTTGAATCTCCCTTTCATCTTTATTGAAATTATCTTTTAGGAAACAAAACAACTTATGTAGTACATCACTGATTCAATGTGTCACGACAGTAAAACCCACACTAGGCTCTTTAGATAACTTCTGTAGGACCCACCGGAGTAGTGTACTACGTTTTTCCAAAGAGCGGAATAATGACGGAGACGACTCAAACCTAACTTCCTAACCACTATAAGAAGTTGTAATTAGGAAAGCCAATAAACTGATAAAATTTCGGGTTGTCAATGCCTACTTTAATCCTACGGATCAATCTCCAAGGTTACACTTGTAGTTAACCAATTGACTAAGCATTAAGAACGGACATAATCTAATTTAAATCTCAACACAATAAAAAGCATAAACTGAATGAACAATTTATTAATAAATTCCAACAAATAAGAATGAGTTCATCGTGGAACCTTAATCAAGAGGTTTAGTTGCTCATGGCAACATACATCATAACAAAACAATACCCTATAAAGAATAAAAGGAGGAGAAATTCCGCCTTGAATCTCTGATGCTTACCCTTGCTCTGAACCGTCAATGTTTATGAATGAATAAAATAGTGGTCAAGGGTCTATATTTATATCATTAAGTTACTTAGGGATTAAGAGAAGAAAATTGGGCTTATGCGCCGATCCAGCTTGAAAAACAAGCAAAAAGCGGTTTTTACTCGGTGCCAGGCGCAGGGGCGCCTGGTACAGGCGCGGGGGTGCATGAGGCAGCCCTTCAGGTGCGATTTCTTGTGTTTTCTTCCTGTTTTCGATCGTTCTTTCGTCTGAAAACTCCTGAGAACTTGAAATAAATTTTGTTCATTTTGTATTGTCTTCAACAACCTTCTAAGAAACCTTGATATTCAATTCTTCATCCTTGATACTTCACATGATGTCTTGATTTTATGATTTACATGATTCCTCACTACAAAACACTCAAAACACCTATGAAGTCGTGCAATCTAGGATAAAACTGAATTACAACAAATCAAGTGAAAACAATACAACATGTTTCTCAAACCATTGACAACTTCTCTAACTCTCATCTTATTTGTCTTCAAATACAAAGAAAAAGTACTAAAAACATAGTCAAAATGTCATATGATGCTCTGTCATCAGGGTGTCACATTAAATGTATAGTCTTTTCTTATTTTACAAAAATGTTATCGCTTGATGATAAGGCTTGTCAGGTTTGGAAGGACGACAAGTTATATACCGCATATGGTATATTTAAATTTTCAATAAATTTTTAGTTTCCTTTAATTTCATGAATTCACATTGAAAATTATTCCCTTTGACTATTTTCCTTAATTCAAGTTAGACAATGAATCACGCCAAAATTTGATATCATCTAAGTCAATAAAGTGCAAAAGAAAAAGAAAAGAAAATTTATCACTATAAGGCCCTCAACCAATTTATTTAAAAATTATTTTGGATTTCTAGAAGAAGTAACATGAGTCGTTTGATCTTGAACATTCAACCACGATTTTAATCAAACATTTTTATTTAACATAGATCTAATGGTTGGATATTATATTTTACCATTTCAAAATATAGTCCATAAATCTAGATGGTTCTAAATTGTATCAAATGATATTCTTATGGTCTTGATTTATGCGCCTACATGAACTCTTACATACAGAGGATCCGATCCCCATTATCGAAAATTGTTATATGAAATTCCTCTAGCATTTTTTTCGCTGTATAAACTCTTCCTTAGTGAATATTTCTAATCACCACTTTTGCTCAAAAATCACATACTTCTCCCTCCCTCGTCTCCCTCTCCCTCTCTCCCCTTCCTCTCTCCAAGTCTTGTCCAAAATCAATTTTTGCAATGGAAATTGGAAAGGTATTGTATACCCTTTTTTTTGGTAGATAGACGAAACGGCAAAGTCATTATAAACTCACACACATAAGTAGAAGTACTGAGGTTCGAACCCCAGTCATGACATCCGACCTAACAATTTCGACATTTTGCCAGTTGAGCTAGGACTTCTGGATTGTATACCCTTTTTAATTACCAAGGTAAGTTGAATTCTTTGTATTTTATTCTTATTAAAATTATTGTGCTAATCTCTTAAAGGTATGTTGTGCGTGTCCTGGCAAGAAAAATTTCTACCAATCACTGTATTCTTCGCAAGTTCTACTTACTTGGTTCCAATAACTTTGCTTTACGCGGATCTTGCATAAAATTTGGCCACAAAAGACCATCGTAAGTGGATCTTGTTGAATTTGATAGCTAGATCTATATATCATCTCAATAATCTAGATATAATTGTGTTACAATTTTTCTTTATTTTATTTTTGTTATATTCGAGAAATTTTAATTAGTTTTTTTATGTAAATTTGAACCTTAATACGTGCAATTCTAAATCATATAAGGATGTCGTCTTATAATGAAGTGGTTAAGACGATTGAAATTTACAAGCATGTGGACATACTAAGAATTCAAACCTACATGATTAACAGCTCTACAATTGAATTTCTAAACAACAGAGTTCATCCTCAACCTAAGAATATTGGGGACGATCTCTGTTGTTTAGAAATTCAATTGTAGAACTTTTAATCATATTAGTTTGAATTCCTAGAATGTCCAAATGCTTGTAACTTTCAATTGTCTTAACTACTTCATTATAAGATGATCTCCTTATGTGATTTACGCATGTATCGAGATTCAAATTCACATAACAAATAAAAAATTAATTAAAATTGTTCAAATGTAGCAAAGGTAAAATAGAGAAAAATGGTTCTCAAAATATATAAATTATTGATATATTATATAGATCTAGCTATCAAATTAATCGATACCCATTTGGATTATCTTTGTGAGCAGATTTTATGTTAGATCCATATAATTCTGGTATGAGAAATGATATTTGTACAACCATTTTTGTATAATTTTTTACAACTTTCTCTTTCATACTCACGTTATCTTCTTATTCTCTCTCTTCCTTTTTCTCTCTCCATTGTTTTTGACCAATGAAAAGAGAGCACAACAAGATTGTCCCAAAAGTTGTAGCAAAAAAGTTGTTCAAATATCATTACTCTTCTGATATATATTCATCTTGCATCCTTGATTCCGATGCCTAATATCACGTGACTCCATCTTTGTTATTTTCACTCTTCTTCATAAGATAAAGCCTATCCAAGGTCACATGCCTTACAACTCTATGTAAATCAGTGTTATTTGAACAATCAATTTGGTGACAATTTATTTAACAACCATAATTTACAAAGAAAAAGTAGTATTGACACGAAAACCATAGCAATAAAGAGATAAAGTAAAATATAATGTGAGTATGAGAGAGAAAATTATCATAAAAGTTGTCACCAAATAGATGTTCAAATATAATTTCACAATCGTAAATTTGGTCGTTGTATAACCATTTCTTCTTATTTACAATTGTACCAATTGCAAATTAATACAACTATCAACTGTATCACTTTATTTTTTATTTTTTTATTTCCAAATTAATACAACTATCAATTGCAGATTGGTTTTATCTAAAAGTTTTGGTTATTTCTGGAATTAACCTCGATGAGGATGATTAGGTATGCTAAACTACTTCATGGTCTAATGGTGCTTTGAGACCTACTTCAATTGTATTTGTTCCACTCTTGATTGTTATTAAAAATTGGAATTCAATTAGTGATCCTAGTTATAGTTCTTTTCATTTGTGACAATGTATACTTGAAAACCCTTCCTACAAAGTTTGTGACTATTGTCACCTTGCAAAGCCACATAAAATGAAATATCTTTCTGTTGCGGCCTAAAATTTATTTAAATAAGAAAAACGTTGAAAAAACCCTTTAAAGCAAAAAATAGTCATTGAAACCAAATTTTATATTCGGGAGTCGATTGTATGTTGGGAAAAAATTGACACCCTACAACATCCGTTAAAAAAATTGTTAACTTAAAAATGTTTATTTTCTTTTTATTATTAAATGCAAATTAAAATGTAACAAATTCAAATAGCGAGAAAAATGAAATTTTATTATTGTGCTCGACATGAGTGGTATGTTGTATCTATTTATATCTCGGTGCATAGAGAAATCAAAGTATATAGTTCTTTGGTAGGAAATAATTATTTGTTGGTTGATTTTAAATAAAAGACTTTGTTGGGATTAATTTGATAGAAAGATTAACTTGTTAAAAAGAAAGTGTTGATTTGATGAAAAGATGTTTAGTGTCGAAAGTTGATCACGATGAACTAGTTTGATCACTCATTTGAAGTTTCCTGTAAGAGTTTAAATCACCGCGCTGCCACAGAAATAGTTATGATGTCAACTTTATTTGGACATAGAGCCCTTAGTTTACAGCAAGCACACTCTAAGCACTCAACATCCATGCCTTTCTACCCCTCTTGGTTCTGGGTAGAAAAATTCAAAGGATGAAGAAGATAGAAATATAGGAAAATGATAAGAGGAAGGACAATAATAAACCAATTTACAAACGAATAAAAAATTAGTGGAGTTAATATAGAGAATCTAGTAGAACTTTTTTAGAGATTAATGAGTTTGATCCAAACACGGTTTATGATAGACCATAAACCACTAAGTGGGATAAACAAACAAACTACCAATTTGATTCATGTAGCCGACATCATTTAGTGGGATAAGACTTGATTGTTGTTGTAATATAATTAGACTAACATTTTTTCTGAAACATGAACCAAGATGTTTCTCATTGAATTTGAATGCATTATCTTCACCTTTTCTGAAACATGAACCAAGATGTGTCTGTGCTGTTTTCAAGGGATAGAAGGGCATGCTCTTAAGAGCAGGTCATATAAATTTTGTAGGTGGAAGTTTGATCACTATGTGCATTAATGCCAGAAACTACAAGGATGGATAGCAATAGCAGGGTAATACTAAAAAATCACTATGAATTAAAAGAATCCAAATCATTCTTCCACAAGACCAACTCAACCAAGTTCATGTCTAAAAGCTATAACATCTAAATCTCATGCGAGAACTCACATCCGCAGCAACTGCTTGGGAGAATATCCACCATACTATTGGAAACAGGTCCGAAGTCTGATTGTTAGGCTGAATTATTGAACATAGCATCATTGATTCTGTCGATGCCGATATCAGATATGGGATCAATGGGCTTCTCATCCCCCTCTACCGAAGAATCAAGCGTCAAAGGATCCCTACTGAATTCATCTGAACAAAGATGTCAAAATCAGTTGATAAAAAACTTGAACTCACAAATTCACTGGTCCGTAAGTGATAGCACAGTCTTGGGAAAAGAATAACTGAAATGAAATTCTTCAATGCTAAAATGACATAACTTAGATGAAAAGGACTCGAACACAAGTTTTTCATGCAGATAAATAAATAAATTATTCACATGTGTAAAAAGCTTAGGAAGGAAAAATCTAGGAATCAAAATTAAGCACACCCACACTGCTAAAAAATTCTGCACTAAACTCACCATAAACTGTGTTTATGGATGCAGGAGAAGGTGTTGACATGAAGTTAAGGCCAATGTAGAATACCAACATTAATACAATGGTCACCATCAGATAAGTTGGTACCGCCAAAGCCCAGTATCTGAAAAGCATAAGTAGTTTTCAATGCACAAGTAGTTAAATCGCTAAATGGAAGAGCTCACTACACCTGCTTCATACACCTTAGTTGAGTTTACATTTACAAAATTAAATTAAATTAAATTAAGGCACCAGAATTCTTCTCACTTTAGATTTCTTATTTTTGTGCAACCAAACAATTACATAGAGCAGAAGACCTGCATGGTTGCAAAAGCTTCAAATGATAAAAGGAATTGAGGTGTCTAACCTGCTAGGATAGTAGGAGATGCCAATAGAATGTAGCCATGATTCTGGAACATATGCCCATACCAAGAAAATAACTATTCACAAAGGAAAATGAACAAAGTATAAATAAAAAAAATGCCACAGGAACATCACAAGAAACCTCAGAGACATTTTTTAACACATGGTAAACTAGTAGTTATACAGAACATCACAATGTTACAACTACTATTTGAAATCGATAAACTAAATGAAAACAATGTGAAATATTTAGAATTATAAATCAAACAAAATAAATGAAAAAACCTGTAGCAACAACGGTAGTTATAGATCCAACAAAACCGTAAACTTCAGAAGGTTTAGGGCCATGATCAGCTGACAAAGCAGAGGCAGAGTTGTTTTTGTCATCGGAATCAAGAAATGACACAGTCGCCCTCCGCTTTCTTGAAAGACTCAGTGTTCTTCTTGGACTGTTGACAGACCGAGGACTTTCCATTCTGATCCAGGGTTGCAAATCATTCAACTTTAATTAATAATTATAATCATATAATTCTAAATTTACAATGTACAACAAAAAATTCCATAGAAATCAATTAACAATAACAACAATCTCCAATTTTGAGAAAATCAACAACAACAATTCTCAATTTTAAAGAATATTACAAAATCCCCAAATCAAAAAATTCCAAAATCACAAAACATTGATTCATTACCTGTGTATGTGGTGGTCGGTGGAGAGCGCGGCGGAGAGATTCCACAGGCAGAAGCAAATTCGCGCGCGAGGAAGAAAATGGGAAATGCGACGCGCGAGTTCAAAGTGAAAAGTGTTAATTGAAATGAAGTGTACGTTGATTCTGTTTTCACATATAAGTGACGATATATAATGATGATCATGAACAAATGTCTATTGAAGATTATAGATAAAGAAATATTGGCATATAAACAAAGAAAATTCAAGTAAATTTTTTATTAGATTTTTTCTTTAGGGTGGGGTTCATCAGCCCATGCGATATTGCAACACAAATACGACACTTGAGAAACCAGTAGCAACTACTGAATTAGTCTCTCCCTCCCCCTCAAAAAAGTAAACTAATATCGTGTGACTTGTTGGCCCACATATCAAATATTAAACTAATAAAAACAAATACCACACTTGATCTTAGCCAAAAAGTTGAGAAAGGTTCGTGTAAAGCGAAAATTTTGTTAGAGATGTAGTTCGTACACTCGAAGATGTATAATGAAATATGAATGAGTTTTTGCACGAAAATAGAATGAGAATGATTGAATGCACATATTTAAGAGGATCGACAAATGTATATCATTGGCTTTTAAGAGACATATTCACCTAAAGTAAATTCAAAACTCAGTTTATATAAAAGATGTATTACAATGTATTTATACGACTCACTTGGTAGTGATGATTATATAAAACTCTCTAAATGATTTAATTTTTTTTTGCGAGTAATATTGTTCAAATTATTGAAGAGATTACTTAATTAAAATGAAGGGTTAAATAAGTTTTGAAAGCTAAAAATTCAAATTTTGTGTTTGATCTTTGTGAATGGTGGCTTAATCCTATTTGATGTTTGAGTTTTGTTACTTAACTTTTTTAGCTTTTTCAATGCTTTGGTGTTGTACTAGTTTTGTAATTGACATTGTGTACTCTTGTGTTCTATCAATACACTTCTAGTGTTAAGTAAAAAAAAAAAAATTAAAAAACCAACGAACCAAATTCAAAAAATTACCAAATACTAATCGTACATATACATGTCAATAGTTTTTTTGGAGAGATATACATGCCAATAGTTAATTAACAAACTTACCCTTTGATATATATTTTTTCTAAAAAATACCCTTTTGATATATATTAACTTGTTTTCATCATATATATATCAATTGTTTTGGAATTTTGGCGAGCCATGGAGTGCACCAAGATCAATATAATACTGGGCAATCCACTCTTGAATAATCTTGACTTCTTTATTTCGCTGTTCAATCAACCATTTTGGATCACTTTCTTTTGAAGGTAGAATATCCAAACAATGGGATCCTGCAATAGAATTAATGTCTATCAAATACACACACATATGTATAGAATAAATCACTATATATATTTAATCTTTAAAATAAATTTTTCGTTCCAATTTAGTTACTAAATTATTAAATGTAATATGAAGTCCTTAAACTATATGGGATCCGTCAATTTAGTCGATAGTATTTTAGCAGTATAAATATTAAATTGAAGAATTTTATTTATTATATTTATAATAACTTTTAAGGACAAAATTGAAGATAATGTGATACAATGTTCTGTGTCTATGTATCTATCATATACTGTAATTGGTTCTTAGTGTTTTTTCTAGTTAAATAAAGGCATCAATTTGTACCAAAAAAAAGCATCAATTCTCTATAAAAAGAAGAGCTAGGAAAAACAGAACGAAGGACATAATGAATATTTTTTTTATACATATGAAATTGTAAAACCATTATAAATTTCGAGATATAAATAAAGTTGTCAGGATTCAAACCTTGATTATGACGTTCAACTTAATGATTTTAACATTTTTATCAGTTAAGTTAAAATTACGGACAAAGACACATAAATGAGTGTAGTTTGCTGATTTACACCTTAATATTTTTAGGTGAATGTAAATTAACAATCTTTAACAAATAATTGACTGCTAACAAGACATACCATTGATCGTAGGGACCGCAACAAGACTCTTTGATAGGTCGTGCAAAACCCTGCAATATTTTATAACAATGCAATATTTAATTTCATACATTTTGTTCAAAAATAATCGAAGAGATCAATTTAATTTTGAATTTTATGGTGCTTACCCGGCACTACTATAAGGATCTTTTAGTCCATTCGAAAAAATAATGTTGCTACCAAACTTTTGAAGAACCCGTTTTATATCCTGCCATTAGTCAAAACCACAACAAAATTAATTTCTTGTTATTGTTACATTTCTTATTGTTACTTTAGTTATCTTGAAAATGAGATTTAAAAGACATTTAGATTAAGGATCATGTTAACCAGTGTCGTGTTCTGGGGACAATGGTTAAGGAAGTAAAAAAACAAGTTTTAAATAGAAAACAACATTTTTTACATTTTTAAAAGATTGATCGCATAAGTTTCAATGCAATACTAATATATTTGTTTCCTTAACTAATAACCACTGCCTTAAGAGTACTGATTAACATTTCCCTAGATTTGATATCCTCTTTCTTTGATGTAATAATTAATAAATATAGAAAATCATTTGAAGAAAACAATGTGAAGTAATTAATGTTATATAGATGAGAAAAAGAAGTACAAACATGTCCTCCATAATAAGTAGTAATCCAATGAGGGCGAGGCGAGACACCATATTTTTTCTTGCATCTTTCCACAAATCTCTTTAAGTCAAAAGGAGAAGGTTGAAACATAGTATCATTTCCTATGGCGAAAGGCATCACCATTTCACTGCATGTCTAAATTGTACAAACAAATTATATTATTTATAGATCAACCATATATATGCAAGATAAAAACACTATATATAAATATGCAATTTCCATCGCACAATGAGTCATATTTAAAAAAAAGAAATTGTCACAAAATAATTGATACTTTTAATTTTACCCTCTAATCAATGCTACATATTCATCATTCTTAATTTAATATCTTCCACGCAATTGCTCTTCTACAAATTACGAAAAACGCATTATAAATTTTGTTTATTCTAACCAACCAATTATTGCATTTATATTTACTAATCCATATTTTAGTAAAATTGCTATTATCTATGCTTCATTTAAACGCTTTTTTAGTCGTGTGAAATTGTCAAACATATCACTCATCGTAGTAAAGAGAGGGTATTAAACAAAATAAACTTATTTTAATTGTTTTACAATAAAAATAAGGTTTAATTGCACTTTTGGACCCCTATCTTTCCAAAAGTTGCGGTTATGGACCCCTAACTAATTTAAATACAAAACAGCCCCCTATATTTTGATTCTTTGACAGTTTTGGACCCCCAGTCCATTATTGACTCGGTCAATGCTGACGTGGCACCCTAAGTGAGGTGCCACGTGTCAAATTTTTTTTTTTTTTGCCTTGGGGGTCCAAAACTGCCAAAGAATCAAAACATAGGGGGCTGTTTTGTATTTAAATTAGTTAGGGGTCCAAAAGTGCAATTAAACCTAAAAATAACCAATATAAATTGACAAAAAGTTCTTTATCAAGTTAGTGAGTGTTTGGATTGGAGTCTGTGTCATATTTCTCACTTTCCAATGTACTTTTAATGTGATTTTTAGAAAGTTAGAAATTCTAGCGTTTGTGTGGGCGTGGGTTTGGTGGCTTTCCACCGCTATTCCACACACACACCATTCATCAAGCTATAAGCAGTAGGAGTGCATAAACAAAGACAAAGTTAAAAATTAAATATGAAAAAAATACAACAATTATGTTTTATATTCTCTCTAGGCAATTCATGTACATTCCATTTTTTTATAAGCATTCTATATACTTTATTTTTAGATAGACGAAATGACAATAACCATTAGAAATTTACACAATAAATGGAGGAGTCGGAGTTCAAACACCGATCATAGCTACAAGGTTTTTATGATGGACATAACTCATCTTTACAAAGCTGACTTAATCGACTTTTAAGGTGAGAAACGTCTCTATTTATAAACTCTTATAAAGACGCCTATCTTTTCAATGTGGGACTTGAGTTTTATCAATACACCCCTCACGCATCTATCTTTATAAACTCTTATAAAGACTCCTATCTTTTAAATATGAGATTTGAGTTTTCTCAATACACCCCCTCATTCTCATAACTATTGAGCTTGATGCGTGAATATGTAGGTTTTCTGATCGATAAGATTTGACACCATATAGGTTTTTATGTTGGACCTATAACACATCCTTACAAAGCCATCTTAACCGGCTTGTAAGGTGAGAAGTGTCATTCTTTATAAAGTTTTATCAAAAGTCTTATTTTTCTAATGTGAGGCTTGTGTTTTTCCTAATAATAACATCCGATCCAACAATTTCGACATTTTCAACCATTGAGTTAGAATTTATGGACAACATTCTAAAAACTTATTATTATTGCACTTGTAAATCAAATTACCTGCCATCTCCAACCCACATCTGTCTCAGATATATTTTTGGGGTTATTAACTTTGCATGTGCCATTTCCCTTGTAAGCCACAACACCTGAATATATCTTATCAAGGATATTATTTCCAAAAGAAGCTTTATCAATTCCGCTACATATCACGGTAACTGGATAATCTGGAGGATGATTATATTGAGCTGCACTTGTATACATGCTTTCCAAGTCCTCTGACAACTCAAAAGAATGGTTTAAGGGGCTGCAAGATCAAGTATACAACATCAATAAATTTAATTTCATCCAAACTATATAGAGTACATAAGAATTATCCTTAATTTTCTATGCTTATCTTTTAGTCCGAAAAAAAAAATGTTTTTGGAAAAGTGAAATTAGGGAGGGAAATTAGTAACGGAAAAAATAAAATCTCTCACAAATTTTTTGGTCGCAAAATTTAGTGACGGAATTAGAGAGGAATTTCATGTTTTTCATGCTAAATTTTCCTTATTAATTTTTTATTTTTTTAATAGTGAATGGAAAGAAAGTATATGTGTATACCGGCAAGTGTTGAATCTTTGACTAAGAATTGAAAGACCATTTGGCTGCGATGCTACTTTGTCAATTTCAGACCAAGAGTTCAATATTGTTTCATAACATGTCTCACTGACTTCCTGAAAATGAATTAATTAGTTACTCATGAAATCATCCAAATTATTCTAAATAAAATAAATGTTTAAATATATTTTTAATCACTACAAATATATAATTTTTTTATTTTTATTTTTAGTCCTTGTAAATTTTTGTTTTTGTTTTTACTTCTTGTGAATACAACACTTTTTGTATTTGGTCATTATTGTTTAGATTTAGTTATTGAAAAATTTATTCATATTAAAATTGGTCATTGAAATATGTAGATTATCTAATTTTAGTCCCTCAAAATAAGGACTAAATTAATATCATAGAGACTAATTTTAATATGAATAAAATTCCCAAAAAGTTGTATGTTTACAAGGACTAAAAACAAATGAAATATTTTTCCAAATTTTAAAGCAAAAATTAGTTTATTTACAAGGACTAAATCATATTTCAATAAAAAAAAAAGAGACTATGTAAAGTTACTTTGAAATCTCTTGAAACAACATCGAAATAAGCATTTGGTGATGTAATATCATCAAAGTAGAGGATTGGAGCAGATGAGGCCAAAGCACCAATGGCCAAGTGAGGATATTTGAGCCTAAACCATGAAGCAAGCACTGTATATATAACAATGAATATATGTGAATAATAACATATATATCTGTGCGCGCGCGCGTGTTTGTGTGTATGTATAAAGAAAAAATTTAAGAAACTAACTTCCACCATATGATCCTCCAATCAGAACTACTGGGGAGTTTTGGGCATGCAATGTCTTCTTTATGTCTATGATCACTTCTGCATAATCTGCAAGTGCTTGAGCCGAGTTAAAATATCCAAGTGTGTTTGCATTCTTGAACGCTTCTTCCCTTGACCCAAATGGTACCGATTTTCCATAATACCGATGCTGATATAAAGTTATTAAGAGTGTTATAATATGGTAAACTCAAATAAAATATTCGAATTAGATAATTAAATGTTAAAAGAAATATTACCTCTATATATACTAAAAGAGCTTTAAAGGTTGGTGCCTTTTCAACCATAAATCCTATACTCTTGGGAGAACCATCTATTGGTTGTTCTGGACCAAAGTAGACAAATATTGGAGCACTAGAATTGGCACCACCCCAATATTTGAAATTGATCAAATATCTTTGATTAAATGTATTGTAGCTTTCTGGATTATAGTTGAAGTGATCAAGAACTTGTTTGTAGTAAAATGTTTCAACATCTTTTGGATCATTGGAAACTAAGGTTGCAATGTCGTGTAAGGTTTTTTCTTGGAATGGGGATAACCTTGGTATTGTCAATGAGTGTGTTGGATTGAGATTGATAGAGTGTATGAAAAATATGAGAGGAAGCCATGTGAACAAGTTGAAGTAGTGTTTCATTTGCAACCAATTATAAGGAGAATAGTTTTGAAGTTTCAATGACCAATTCAAATATGAATGAAAGACATCCTTATAAATATGTGATCCTTAAATAGTGTGTATTAAATGAGAACGATGTGGGAAGAAATATCATTTTAAATTTATAAATAAAGAATAAATAAATGATGACAGTTAGTTGGAGGTACTTAAGTGATTGAATACAATGCATTTCGAATGAGAGTCAGTTGGAGGTATTTAAGTGATTGAATCCAATGCATATCGAATTGGCATTACTTATAATTACTATTATGATTGATGCTAAATAGTGCGAAAATATTTCGCACAAAGCATGCGAAATATCTAGTTTTGTTAGAGTTTAATGTTGGTGGGTCGATAATTTTGATCCTCTATTATATTTTTAATTAAAAAAAGTTGATTCGGTAGGTTTTAAATGTCGTGGTATATAATATGAAGGCGAGAAAATATCAACATCGATGAAATCGTAAGAAAATTTCCTTGAATACTTCATTTGAAACATGTTATATCACCATATTTTAGATAAAATATTAGATAAAGGGACCAAAGTTGTCGAATTTTAAAATAAGGGGACCAATTTTACAAAATGGTGAAAATAGGGGGGGATATAACATGTTTTATAACATGTTATCACCATCAAATAATTATTTCCCCAAATAATTTATTCCCCCAAATTTGTCTCCAATCAAATAATTTTCTTTGAAAGATCCAATCAAATTTATCTCCAATCAAATATTATTCCCAACAATAAAATTGCCATTGACTATCACCATCGTAATCATCGTTTAAGTCTTGTTGTAGAGTGCACAAGAAAGTCATGTTACAAAGCTCACCACAATTCGAAGTTCCACTTTAATCCACATAATATCTATCTACTTTTCTTATGCTTCACGCATTGGCATGAGATTTTTTTTTTTTTTTTTTTGAGAGGGCATTTGCATAGTTGCTTAGTAATCATATTCTTTCCCATCGTGCAGTGGACACGCTCAAAGGAATTGCTATCAAACTTTTCCAAAATCTGCTAACTAGAAAAGTAACACTATGTCTCCGTGAACATAATTCAGTTGGCAGGGACATGCATTTTATATGTAGAGGCCGGGGTTCGAACCCCAGACACCCCATTTATTCATCTTAAAAAAGATGAATTATAACTCCAGGCTACTTGACAAAAAAAAATAACACTATTTGGTCCACACACTACATAGAAAGAAATAGAGAAATAAAGAGAAAAAAGGAAAGTTAGTGGAAAGATTTGTATTCAAATCATGAAGCCGTGTTATTTGGAAAATTCTTCGGTTATAGTATGATGAAAAAAAAAAAGTGGAAAGAAAAGAAAAACATGTTCACATTTCAAAGTGTTGAAAATCATGATATCAGAGAAAATGAGAGAAAAACGTGAAAGATTTTTTTTTTTTTAAGGAAGAGAAAAACTTGAAAGATTTTTATTGAATTGATAATGAAAAAATATACAACTGAACTGAATAGTTACAAAATTAGGATAATCTTTCTTACATGGCTTCTACGTGCTTGAGTTGTTTGGAATGAACGAAATAACCGTGTGTTTAATCATGTTGTTATCCCCATCCCTTGTTTACTAGATAAGATTAAGACGCTGTCTTTAGGTTAGCTGAAAGCTAAAAAAACTACCTTTGTTTTTGGAACTCAGCAGTGGTGGTCAAACCCTCTTGTTTGTTTGGATATTGGCTAATGTTTTTCTGCTATGTCTTGTTTGTAACCGTTGTAACTCTTGGTTTCTGAGGTAGTCTCTAAGGCACACTTTGTGCGTTTGAGACTGTCCTAATTAGTATATAATTCCATTTTGGCTTGTTAAAAAAAAAGGATAATCTTTCTTATATCCTAACTATCTAAATGACCTTAACTACATATGCACCTTCCGTCTCAAAATATAAGCGAAAATGAATCATCATAGATTAATGTATTTGATACTAATTTTAAACCAAATACATTAATTTTTATTGACCAATTTTTGATTACACGGATGTAGAATATCTCAACATAAAAATTATGTTTACGATCTCTATTCAATGAAAAACAAAAAGGGAGGAACTCTACTTTTTGCTTGTGATGACAATTTTTAGTCCTACACTATATTAAACTTAAATCAAAATATTGCACTTAAAATTCATTTAATCTTTTTCATAATTAAAATGATTAATTAAGAGTACCGTTAAATATCCCTAAAAAAAAGAGTACTGTTAAAATACTCTTTCTCCTCTCTTTTCTCTAATTATAAGCACCTATTGCTTTTTACAAATATATTAAGAAAAGTAGGAAAATGAATTCTCTTCATTTAAACTCTCTCAATTTATTTTTAATTGTTAAATCTCAACCATCAAATTCAATATCCTTTTTCCTTATAATTTTATATCGCATTTTTTCTCCTATGTTTGATTGCAGAAATGTAACAACTAAGGGAAATAGAGAGAATTTAAATGGAGAGAATTCATTCTCTAAAATTACAAAGAAATATGGATTGAATTTGAAGGTTGTGATATAACAATTGAGAGAAATTAAAGTGTTTCTATGGTGATAACTCAATTCCCCGAAATCATATGTTGACAATTAATTCCACGGTTCAAGTTAATTCACAATCAGCATTTTAAAATATAACTCTATATATGGTATCAATCAAAACACATGTGTTCTTATAAAGAAAAATCAAAACACATGTAGAGAAAAATAAGCAAGAATCTCTTTAATTGAATTAAACAACATCAATCAATTTAGTCCTATATTTTTCTTCCAAATGGAGTATAACGCAACAATTTTAAAGGGTTTATTGAAGTAGCAAGAGGTTCTTAAAATCAATATGTATGTCCTTTGATTGTTTTGATGGATGTTAACCAAAGAAATATAATGATGGAAAAACCACATTGATTGCATTTCTTTACTTCGAGGGACACATTTTCTATTTCATAAACTTGAGGGACTAAATCGCTCGACTCTTACAATATTAATTTCGAGGACCAAGATGATGATGATTTACTCAATAAAACTCGTATTTGTGAAATATAGCTTCAACATCATGAACTTTATTACGTGAACATAGGTGCTTCCTACGAACAACGCCCGCATGTAAATCCGCAGGAAATGTCCTAAATCAATCAAAATTTCTTTCGCAGGAAATTCCTCAGGAGCCAGTTACCTTAGGATTCTCCTGCCAAATTAGAATTCGCAGGTAATCACAGTTTAGTAACAAAATTCACAGCAAATTCCCGAGGATTTCCTACGTATATTTTTCCTTGGAAAAATCCAGAGGAATTCGCAGATTTCTAGTAGTGCACCCTTGGCTTCCTCGCATCTTTGAATTTGTTCTCGAAATTAAATTAATCTACTCTTTTTGTCCTTTCACCATAAGAATATGCTTGATTATCCATGAAATTTAACCCAGAGACACGATTTGGAAATTTCAAGTTTATGTAGGGAAATTCCCTTGGAAAACCCCGAGACTGAGTATAAAAAAAAGTAACAAAACAGAAATTTTGAGTCTACATTTATCCTTTTTTCAGATAAACAATCAAATATCTCTTGAAATATTAAATATTCGTTACTTGAATTGAACACAGAGGAAAAGAAGAATGGTAATTAGAAAAAAGATAGGTATGGTCATTATTAATCTATAAATTAACATAGACTGATCCACATTGCATACATGTTAACAAGATGATGATACTATCTTCAAGCTGCTGGTGACTGTGTAATTGCACCCACCATGTTTAGTGCTATGCATGGCTGATCAATAGGTACCTAAACAGATATAAGCATAGACAAATACTTGGAAGTTAAATCCATATTAAAAAAAAAGCACAATTTTTTTCTTTTTAAAGTAGCATTATAGTGTTTGAGATGATGGATTTTGACTTACAAAATGGCCAGCACCAAGTATCCAATAGAAGTTTAGGTTTTCATATGACTTAAAGAAGCCTTTGGTCTTTCTTTCACTTCCACAATATATGGGAGTTCTGTCTTTACTCAAGAAATTTTGAAGGCCTAACCATCTACACAAGTAACACAAAAAGTAATAATTAAAATTCAATTATGAAAATTGATGTTTGCATTCACCAAATTTGAAGAGGTGAATAAATAAATGAGAGGTTGCTTACTTGAGTTTCTTGAGCCAAGATTCAGTTCCCTTGGTTGCACAAATGAGATCAAGCTATAATAGTAAAAAAAATTGCAAGATTACTGAATAATAGAACAGAACAATCGGTTTTTGGGTCTGATACCGAGTTTTTAAAAAGAACACTTACTTGTCCATTGTACACAGTTACATTGACCCCAAGAGCTAGCAACTCATCAACCTGATAGAATCAAACTAGAGACATCAAATAGAAATCACCTAAAGTTTAGAAAATCAATGCATAATTTTTACAAGAAACCTTGATGAATATTTTCCAAACTTGTTCTAATTAGTTAAATATTTTCTCACCTCAGCAATTCTTGGTTTCATAAATTCACCTAAAAAATTTGCAATCACATAAACTGACTCAGCATACCATCTGTCAAAAATTGCAAGAAACATGAGATTAGGGTTTTAATCATTGGAATTCTAAGTACATTTATTTTTATTTTGCAAAGTTATAGAGACAGACTTACGTAATATTATTGGGAATGATCTTCAATTTTTTCTTTGTGACACCATTTAATAAGGTGTCTAGATCACCATTAACAACATTAGAATCTTTAAATGAAGTAAGATACTTGGAGTAACGCCTCATTGGTATTTCTTTTAATAATCTCTTCTCAATTGTTGATGAGGTTACTGAATAACTTCCACTGTCCTCCATAAAATTATAGAAATCCTTAAAACACAAAAACATGAGATAAACAAATGTATATTATTATAGAGAGATCTCATTAAGTAATTTAAAATATATTATGAATAAAAATGTAAGTTAGTACCACAAAGTTGCTGCTTTTATTAATTACATATTCAAGTTGAATCCATGTAGAAGTTGCATTAATAAATTCACCAGCTTCAAGTTGTTGCTTGATCCTTTCTGCCAAACTGTTCTCAAAATCATGTTCATCAAATAATATACATAGAAATTAGTACATTGATTCTACAATACAATGATTAACACTAGAAGATGGGAATGAAAACATATTTTACATACATGTTTGATTTTTGTAGTCCATTGTCATCAATTCTTGACATGTCTTTCAAAAGAGGACCCCATGAGAGCTGAAATGTCAAATTAAATGCCAAAAAAGTGAAAACTTAAATTAATGTTGAGAATATCTTGGGGTAGAATTATACTTGTTCTTACCACATAGTCTTCTGGGGAGATCCAGCTGTCTGCTAATACCACACCTAAATTTGGATAAAAATAGGATAAAGTCAAAAAATACCATATAGTACTATTCTTTATACATTTATGACTTGATATGATTTTTATTTGTGATTTTCAGTTTAGTTTTTTCTTTTCATTTTTGCTTTGAAATGATTTCTATATAGTATTTGGTTCAGGCCATCTCCTGCATTTATAGCATTCTCTATTTGATAAATAAAAAAATATATTTCTTCATTTTAGTAGTTGTTTTCTTATTCCTTAATTATAATGTTTTTTTAAAAAGATTTTAGTCGTGTTATATACATATATAAATTGGACCGTCATATGCATTTCAAACCACTCGCCCTTGCCTATGACTCGTGTTTGGAGGGATGTGGACCGTTATATACATTTCAAACCATTTAGCCTTTTAGCAGGACTTGTGCTTGAGGGTCGTGGACCGGTATGTTTGGACAAACTCCAACTAGATAAATATATGTTTAAATCTATGTTCAAATAATACATAATCTATCAAAAGAAGAAACTAACCACATTTAAAGATGAAAAATTTCAAGGAAATTATAATACCTCCAAGTGTAGTCTTCAATCTTCCTTTTTTAATTGCTTTGAGGGCTGATAATCCAAGAGTAGCAGCAAATTTTCCACCATAAGACTCCCCAAAAATGAACAAATTACATTTTTGAAGAATTGGATCATTATTAAATATCTTGATTAATAATGTAGTCAAGTCAGTGGCTGCCTCCTCATCAGTTTTGACAAGTAATTTTGAATCCTCAACAAAACTGAACCCTGTACCAACTGGACTGTCCTATATTATAAAAACAACAAAAAATGCATTTAATATGAGTGATGAGAAGTTGAGAACCTCACCCTCAAAGAAAAGAATCAAAGTATGCAAAAAAAAAAAAAACAAAAACAAGAGTGACATGAATTAGTTGATGCATGTTTGAATTGACGGTGAATTTAGGAAAATTTACAGCGAGCAACCGTAATTACGGTATCACTGTAATTTTTGTCAAATTTTATAAAATTCACTGTTTTTCTAAACATACGCAAAATTGGGTTACCACAATTCAGAAGAAAATAATTTGAGTTACCACAAATAGCAAATCTGCTTTTCTCAACCAAGTGAAATTCCTTGGCTCCAAATTGGCATCAAGAGGGCCAAACTCTATAAAATTTCCGAATCCAACTCCTGAACCACCCTGTTAAGTTCAATGTTTTGAAACTTCATTTTACAAACACATAAAAACATGGATTGTTCTTGTTCAAAATTCAAATCATGCCCTAATTCAAATAATACTTACAGGTCCTCCCTGCAACCAGAGAATGATTGGCCATGGTTTGGAGGGATTCTCCACTTTGTAGGGGCTTCTGTAAAGCCACCAGAACATGTGTGCTTCTGTGATAACACAATTCAATATATAACATCAATTATTGTTTATGTTAACACCATAGTCTTAGAAATCGATTACCAACACCATGAGGATCGGCCCAACACATATTGAGACCTAAAGTGTGACCTAAAGCACACTTTTATTTGAACTATTTTTTTTTTTTAAGTAATAAATAGTATTTTATTATTATACTAAAATGAGTGAAATACAAAGAATTCAAACTAGTGTGTTTACAGTATCATGACATGATCAATTTCAAATTTTGGAAAACAAAATAATTGAAATTTCACAATTTTAATATATTTAGCTTACTAGGTCTAACTTGCACATATCCCCATTCTTCTAATCCATCTTCACTCTTCAAAGCACCAACTTTTCCTTCATGAAATAGGAAACCAAGAAATACAAGAGTAACAAAAAACACATAAAGCTTCTCCATTGTAAAAGAATGTTAAACAACACCAAGTAATGAGTAAACAACAACAATGAAAATAGTAATTTATATTGCATTGGTTCGGAGTGTGAATATGAATATAATAAATATGGTTTCATCAATGTTCCCAACACAAGCAACGTGACAATAGAAGACTTAGGGCATAAAAGTGGGAAAAGACAAAAACATGTGCTCGTTGAAGGAAAGAGTATTTTCTTTTTTTGGTGAATTAAAGTCATGAGGATAATTTTTCATTATTGAGGTAGTTGTATAGTACCATTGCCACCAATTTATGTATAGTGGGACATTCCTTAAAAACAAGATGCTCATTCTTTTGCCAAGAAGGGTTATGAGTTAAGTGGACTGAATAGGAAGGTCGGTGTCATAGCTGAACGAAATTGTGGAAGAAATAAATGTTTTAACATCTATGAATTTCATGCACCATATCTTGTACTATTTCCGTTCTATTTTAATTTTTGATTCATGTTGGATTGTGATCAGTTTGTGTAGAATTTAAATATATTTTAGAAAATAAATAACTTTTTTTTTAAAGAAGAAAATAAATAACTAATATTTAAATAAAGTTTATTTAAAATATTAATCATCAAAGTTGTATTTTAAACAAGCAGTGTTCTGCTGACTAGAGTGGTCTGGGATATATAATTTGTTGATGTTGCGTTGTCTTGTAGATTGATGTTGTTGTTATGTCAAAACAACTTTAGAAGAGACTTTGCGAGCCTAATTCGCGTATGCATGCACGATTATCAAGTGTTAGGCATACTAGATTGCGCTCTTGTGTTTCGGACGGGTCAGTTATATGTAAAATATAATGTAATATTGTTAATTATTAGAAGTTGTGGTGATCCAGAAGTCCTAGCTCAACTGATAAAATGCCGAAATTGTTAGGCCGGATGCCATGATCGGGATTCGAACTCCGGTACTCCACTTATGTGTATAAGTTTATAATGACTTTGTCATTTCGTCTATCTACCAAAAAAAAAGAAGTTCTGGTGTATAAAATTATCGTAATGAGTTCAATTTGAAAAAAAATGTACAATAAATTATTCGTGTAAAATTTTCATTATTAAAAATAATAAAGAGAGTACCTTATCTATTTCTCGTCTTCAATTTGCAGACGATACTCTAATTTTAGGGGAAATAAGTTGGGGTAATGTGCGGGCAAATGCACACCGTTCTTGAGAGAGAGAGAGAGAGAGAGAGAGAGAGAGAGAGAGAGAGAGAGAGAGAGAGAGAGAGAGAGAGAGAGAGAGAGAGAGAGAGAGAGAGAGAGAGAGAGAGAGAGAGAGAGAGAGAGAGAGAGAGAGAGAGAGAGAGAGAGAGAGAGAGATTGGCTGCTACATGTATTCTTCTTGACACTTGTCTTGTTGCATGTATTCCTTATGAGTCATTACACTTTATTTTTTGCATGGGTAGCGCTTGGCTTGCTGCATGTAATTAATGCTCTTGGTACTTGGCTTGTTGCATGTATTTCTCATGAGTCATGACACTTGATTTATTGCATGGGTGACACTTGGCTTGCTGCATGTATTCCTCTTGAAATTTGAATTATTGCATGCATTTCTTATAAGTCATGACACTTGGTTTATTGCATTGGAAACATTAGGTTTGCTGCATGTATTCCTTTTGAAACATGGCCTGTTGCATGTATTCCTCATGAGTTATGACACTTAGTTTATTGCATTTGTCTTGTTGGATGCATTACTCTTGACACTTGAGATGCATTTTAGGCACCCAAGGGTACAAATGACAAGGTCTTTTAGATGAAGGACAAATAAGGGTAGAGTTGTCATTTTGTCATTTTAAGATGCTAGGATTTTGGTGTCAATGAATAAAACATTGTAAAATTATAGGGCTTACATAGAGTTTTGCTTAGGTTTCAAGACATAACTTTCTTCCTTTATATAATTAAGATTAAGATATGATTAAGATAAGATTTGATTTTTTTATGTTGAATTAGTATAAGATTTTATTTTTGCTATTATAAAATTTGAGTTGTATTGCCATATTTTACGATTTGTTGTAAATTTTATGTCACTAATTATATTTTGTTGACATAAAGATAAAAACTGTCTTTAACCAAAAAAAGAAAAGATAAAAACTTTGTCTTCTCGAAATTCTTTGAAAAAAAATACACACATGGTGGTTCATTTGATCAATATAGAACCATCTAGATTTTCAGAGTCTATATTTTAAAGGGGACAATATCAAAATCCAACTATTAGATATATGTTAAACAAAATAGTTTGATTAAGATACAACGATTCAAAGTTTAAAATTGAAAATCATTTTATAAATGAATCCAAAAGTCTCGTTTAGTTTTCCTTAGAACTTTTCACAATCCAATAATGGTGGTAGAAGTGGTAATTGTCTTTATTATAGTGGTATCGGTGGAAGGTGTTCAATGAGAAGAGATCTTGGCACTCCTAAACAATGCACCTTTTGTAACAAAATTGGCCATACAATCAACCAATGTTATTCTAAGCATTGATTTCTATCAGAAAATAGGATAAAATATGGTTTTGATCCCTGTAAATATGCTTCGTTTTGGTTTTAGTTTCTGTAATTTATTTTTGTTTTTGGTCCCTGCAAATATGATGCGTTTTGGTTTTGGTCATTGGCCCCACTTTTGTGATGATTTGCACACGTAGCACATGATGACTGAACCCATTTATTAAAAAAATAGTCCCTGCAAAATCTTTTGATTTTTAAAAAGGTCCATGCAAAATATTTTACTTTTGAAAATAGTCAGTCCCTATAGGGACTATTTTCAAAAACAAAATATTTTGCAGGGACTAAAAACAATAATTTTTTTTACAGGGACTAAAACTAAAACGAACCATATTTGCAGGAACCAAAAATCATATTTTAGCCCAGAAAATAAGACTAAGAACTTTGCCTCTATATCACCAATAAATCATGTAATGATAATGAAGATTCAAGTTAATCCTCTTGGGATACAACATCAAGTCAACCACCATCAAGCCAAGTGACTACCTAAGTCAAACATGAGAGAGTGTCTTCCATATTAAGGTCTCAGATTTGATTCTCTCCGATGCCACTTTGAATAAGTGGGTTTGATAAATAATTTTAATAAAAGCCGTTATTTTCAACAAAACAAAATTATTGATTTAAAGTTTACATTAAATTGTAACAACAAAATAAAAAGTTTACATTAACTTCCAATAATAAAGTTATATAAAATTATTTATTTTACTATTAAATTTTTTAAAATTTTAAAATAGAAAGGGAAAATGCTAAAGAGGAAATTTTTTAAAATAGAAGAGTAAATTTTGTGGTTGGAATGATGCATTCAACACAATCAGTAAGTAATTTTTTTTTACATAAAACTTATAAATTATTTTCATATTTAAATCCTTAAAAGTGCTATTTAGACATTTGTTAGCAAGACTGAATAAAAAATGGTGGCAACAAACTTCTTTTTTAAAGAACAAAAATCCTAAATTGGTTTGAGAATGTATTGGTTCCACCAAATATATGAATGCTGTAGAAAATTTGGTCAAAAGTTACATATTTTTAACTTTATATATAAACCTTTGCTAAACAAAAACTTTATAAATAAACCAAATTTTAATTTTACACTCCTCTGAATACATTTTCAAACACCGGCCACTCAAGTATTTTCCATCAATTATTTCAAAAAAATTAAATTATTTTCCATCAATAAAATTAGTCCTTGATGTTAAATTTCAGATAGTCTCTATGAGTTTAGCTCAGTTGGTAAGGACAATGCATAATATATGCAAGGTCTAGGGTTCGAACTTTGGACACCACCAAAAAGTAAATTCCAGTACGACGGTACACATGGCGCAATAACGGTATATTTTTCAAATGAATTGGAATTATTTATTTATAATGTAAAATCTTAAATTTTCTTTTAAAATAATCGCAGAATTAATAGGTATAAAAATATAATTTTGGAAACCTCATAAAAATAAAATAAAAAGGACAATTGACATTTAAAGTAGGCTAATAATTTGGGTATCTTCTATATATTCTAGATTTAATATTATTATTTTTAGGAAATGTATACAAATTGTGTATCTTCAATATATTCTAGATGCCATCCACATTCAAATAATTTATTGTATGTGTATCTTCAATATATTCTAGATGCCATCCACATTCAAATAATTTATCGTATTAAAGAAAATATATGCAACACTTTATTTTATATTTCAAAAAACTCTCTTTCATAGATTTATATATTTATTAAAATAATATCCATGATTATAAAAAGTAATAATTTGGCAACCTTATAAGAAATTGATCAATGAAGGAGCGAGCCATTGCATTTATATTAGAATAATAAATTTGGTTATTGAACAGATTTCATATTTAAATCCCTAAAAAAAACAGATTCCATATTTAATATTATTATTTTATGGAAACATATTAAACTATTTAATTATTTTAGACTTTACCTATTTATCATCACCAAAAAAAAGACTTTACCTATTTATAATCTTTTCTTAATATAGTTTTGTCAATATAGCTATATTTATATAAATATATATATATATATATATATATATATATATATTATTAAATAAAAATATTACAACGGAATACTGTTTCATGACAAGGCTTGTTAAGTCTTGTCGTTATATAAACTCTTGCTTTGTCAATTCCTTCTCAAATTTTTTATTCAAAATTTCCATCACACTCTTTCACTTTCTTCAAGTCTTGTTCAAAATCGACTTTCAACATTGACAGTCATGATGGTAATGTCTATCCATATTAATTATAATGTCAAGCTTAATTCTTTGTATTTTTTTTTTAATGCAATTTTTGAGTTTTGTTTCTTAGGATATGCTGTGTGTACCTTGGCTTGTAAACTTGCTGGCAATTACTTCATTTTTCACAACATGTGAAACCCATCCGAAAAAATCCAAAAATGAGCGGAACAAGTTCTGCCTCGACTGCAATGAAAATCCATTGTGTGAATCTTGTATAGAATCTCGTCACAGAGGTCATCGAGTAATTCAAGTGAGTTTTTTTTTTTTTTAATTTGATTACTAGATCTGTATAATATTTCATAATGATCTAGGTATGTGTCATATCTATTTCTCTTAGTTTTGTTTTTGTTACACTTAAGCAATTTTAATTGATTTTTTTTATTATGTTATGTAAATATTTGCAATGATAAATCAGATAAGGAGGTCATCATATAATGAAGTGATTAAGACTACCGAAATTTACAAACACGTGGATATCCTCGGAATTCAAACTTACGTGATTAATAGCTCTAGTGTTGTATTCTTAAGCAAGAGAGCTCATGCCCAACCTAAGAAGTTCAACATTGGAAAAACCGGTCACTATAGGGACCCTTTTTGTAAGAGATGTGATAGAAATCTTGCAGACCCTACTTATTTTTGCTCTTTGGCATGCAAGGTGAATTTTTGGTCTCCAATTATATATTTTTTATATTATGTTTTAAACGGCACAAAATTGTTCAATATATGAAAAACTAGTATATTTTATTCCACTCCTTTTATTACTATTAATCCGGAGATTGAAGGCATGTAATGGAGATTATAACTTATACTTATGTTGATTTTGTTTTCTTTTTGAAGGAATGATTAATTAATGTTGCATTGTATGTATATGATACCAGTTTGCGTTTATAAAAAAGGATGGAGGCTTTTTCGTAAACCCAAAAGAGATGGAAGAAATGGAAAGATATCTAGAGCAATCAATCCAGGCATCGCCTAAAAAAGAGAAGGCCAAGAAATGCTGCAAACAAAATCTGAAACGAAAATTAGAAAGCGCAAGAATTGATGGGAAAGAGGAAGAGGAAAACGTAGAAAAAGAAAGGGAAGAAGGCGCCGATGACAGAGAAAGCATTCTTCCGGTTAATCGTTCATCGGCTTCACTTCGCAAGCCAAATTCAAAAAGAAAGGGAATAGCTCATAGGGCACCTTTTTTTTAAGGTTAATCAAAGACTATGAAAATTTTTAAATAAAATCATATGTGATATATTTCTACTTTGATCAATATGTATGTGCTCTCATGATAATAAATTCCTTTCGAACATTTGATCGTCAATATGCTTTGCTTTGTGTTAGGTACATTAAACCAATATTTGAAACATGATATGCTAGATTTTATATATCAAGTACATAAGAAATTTAGCAAAAAGAAAACCTAATTTTCTCTTTCAAAATTATTTATATACACAAGTTATATAATTTCTCCAAAGAAGTGGTATTGAGTGCATACTTGATTGTGGTTTATCACCATATTTTATTTGGTTCTACTCCTTGAGAGCGAGTAGATAGTAAATTGAGAAAAGTAATATTATTTATTATTCAACAAAATTGTGATTTGTTGAAACTGTAAATTTTATTTACTCTCAAGTTTGGAAAAGTAAATATGTTAGAAATAAAACAACAAGGAAAGTTATTGTGGAAACAAATGACAATAGGAAGAGGCAGTGCAAGGAAGTTGTTGACGTAGAAGGGTTATCTTTTAAAGAAAATGAAAATAGTAAGACAATTGATGTAAATAACACAGCAATTGAAGCAAATAACAATGAACTAGTTCATGTCCAAAATGCAAATCATAATCAGATCTATGATAATAATGGTGATTACGAGCAGGACAATAATCAAAATGGACTTGGTACAACTGAAATGAATGAAACTGAGGCTCAAACTGAAATAAATACTATAATGTTCTGTTTAAATAGCAAAATAAATAACAAACCTGTGGGTCCAAATAAAACAAAACGAAATAACAATAGAAAGTTCTAGAAAATTACTAAGATTTGGCTAAAATAAAATACTATAAAATTACTAAGAAAACCCTCCTGCATCAGTCTCCTCCACCTCTGAAGAACTCGACCCCAAGTTCTCTTTCTGATAAAGAGCTTTCTATGCATGTTGACTCCTTCAATGAACAAGAGACCACCTGGATCCCATTGGTTGAATCGTGAGCGTCCCTTTTTATGGACAAAGCAGCCACTGAGCAAGGTACCAACAATAGCAGACTCACTTGATAATTCTGTATAAGTTAGAGTACTGTTAAGTGATGCCTGATCATTTTGTACTTGAAGTGTAAGAATGAATGAAACCAACACAGTAAACGAATCCCTTTTTATTTAAGAGAATAACCAATATCCCTTTTCATGAAATCCAAGTAAAGGTTTAATAACATGCAGCAGAACACCAAATGGTGAGAGTACCCTTAGTCTAACGTTTCTTGGTCCCACTTTATATAAGCCTTTAGTAAAGCTTAAAAATGCATTCATAAAATATGCATAATATTGATCATGAGTGGAGGTTTTGTTTATCAAGAAACTGAACTAATAGGATAGCGGCAAGGTGATAATGTTGAAGAATAGGATTGCAGAGATTAAAAACATCACACCTTAAGAAAATGAAGGCAAAGTATGGATCCTTATAAATGTATTTATTGTGTTTGCCCATTGTGTGTACCCTTCCTACTTCTTCCACATCATGGCGCAACCGCAACCAATGACCCACTGTTTCTGGATTGAAGCACTGACCTTTCTCAGCAAAATTGTCTATCTTCACGTCGGACGCATCTAGGGGAGAGTTTATAATATCTTGAAAGTTCAACTTTGCAGCATTTAGCGCTTCATTACTCTCAGTTGCAGTGTCGCAGACTTTTACCGCAACCGAGCATGTGTTGTGAAATTTTGCCAAATCAGTTTGTGCTTTTGGCTTATCACAATCTCTAATCATTTTTCTGTTAGCCAAAAACCCTATGCTGCCATTGGTGTCATGCCTTTTCTTATCACCTCCGTCATAATCATCATCAAAAGAACAAACATAACCAGATATAATGGCACACGACAACCCTTCACCGGCGCGATTCAGCATTGCCCTTGTGTCACGAGCACCACCAGCAATTGGAAATGAATGTTTGATCGACTTCGTCCTTTATAGCTAATGGTATTATACCGAGAGAATTTTGATTGACCATCGTTCCGTACTGGCGGCTTTGGAGGTTTGGCCATGACACCACAACTCAAATTTGAAGTGAAACTGATATCAAAAGATTGATCATTCGACATGACGCTTTTGGACTGACTAGGAAAGGTATCAACTGATGACACCATTGAATTCACAAGATTAATCTAATCACTGTTGTAATGGGAGGGATTGGAATTAATTGGAAGTGTTGTTGTGTAACATTTAACGGCAAATGGCGGAGTAATTTGTCCTTTAATTGTACAAGTGTGTCACGTTCTTCTTTGATTTCCAAAGGCCCTGGTCTATTCCTTACAACATCAGGGGGACTTGGTGTGTTCAAGAGTACAGGTGCTTGATTTCTACTCACATCTTTAGCAGACCAGAACTTGTCATATTTATCAAGACTTACATGGCCAAATAGAGTGTCATCATTGCTGAAAATTCGATCAAGGTCATCAAAACTTCCAATGTTAGCCCAGTCATAATCAGCAAAATCACCTTGTTGTTTACCATCGATACTCATTCCTTTTTCTTGCTTTAATTTTTCATCATTCCTATTTGCTCAATTACATAGTGAAACCATGTGCTCATCAGTCTTCTCAATACTAACAACAGGTTTGGTGACTGAATGTTCTTCGACCGGTTCCAGGATGAGTTTTGGAAAACATTCCAAATTTTCCGAAATCATAGACAATTGCTCTAATACTCCTCTGTTTTGCTGGTAAAACCTACTGAAAATGACTTAAAAACATGCTAAGAATAACGTAAGATGGCCTGTCATCAGTGATGCTGAAATTTTTTATTTGTATGATACTTGTGTTGATATTATTGTGTCTCTTTGTGTTTGTAGGGATGAGTTTTGGAGCACTTCAAGAAGCTATTTCAGAGGACTCTTGTGCAGGACTACGATCATGTTGACCTGCTTGCTTTCACATGTCCAGGGGCCATTCTAATCCAGGACATTACCGAGGCCTGATTGATCTGATGATGAATGTTGATGTCATCTATAGACCGTACGAGGATCAGTGGGATATTATTATGACATCTGCTGGTACTCCGGTTGGATCATGGCCAGCAGTACGACAATGTGCCTTCACTTGCCGAAGCGGATTCTCAAACAGTACGAATATTATCAGACCATTTTCAGATCTCCGACGACGTTTGAGGCTCTTAATCCATAGGATGTGGTTGTGGCCTTTCAAGATTTTCTGGTCCATGTCCTTACACATGAGCTTCGAGGTCGGCAGACAACACTGACTCAGTAGTGGAGGTATGAGAAAGGGTACATGACTGGTTCTACAGTGTATCTCATCCTATTATGAGCGACCCTGCGCCCATTGATGAGTACACAACTCTTGTCCCTCCTTACGAAGAGGTTATTGTTTAGCAGCAATGGGCCAGACATGTTCTCTATTCACTCCAGATTATTGCGAACATCAGAGCCAGAGTCGAGTCAGCATTGGAGTATCCTGAGGTGCATCCAATCTTTACCAGTGTGTTGCAGGGCATTCAGTCGGAGTATCACATTCTTCAGGAGGAGCTGGTCCCCCGGAGGAGGACTAGGAGCCATAGTCCACAGGAGTAGGGTCTTACTATAGTGTTTTTCATCCATTTGTATATTTTTATATGTTTTTATGACATTTCAGGGGTTTTGATGTAATTAATTTACACTCGAACCTTTGTGCATTTTTATGACATTTTCATTAGTTTTTCGGCTTAATTTTGCGTATTTTAACTTTGAATGAATTTGCATTTTTTAGATTTCAAAAAACCCTCCTTCATAGATTTGAATTTTTTTAAAAAAAATAAAAATATCCATCATTATAAAAAAATAATAGTATGGCAACCTTATAAGAAATTGATCAAATTCCCTCAAAAAAAAAAAAAAAAAAGAAATTGATCAAATAAGGAGCCATTGCATTTTAAGTAGGATAATAAATTTGGTTATTGAACAGATTCCATATTTAATATTATTTTATGTAAATATATTAAACTATTTAATTATTTTAGAATTTACCTACCTATTTATAATCATTTCTTAATATAGTTTATATCTATATTTATATATTATAGATTATTAAATAAAAATATTACAAACGCTAGAGTGAATTTATTTTATGATGTGCTGATGAGAATAAGTTTTATGACGCTAGAGTGAATCTTGATCACTATATAGACTCTTGCTTGTCAATTCCTTATCACTTTTTTTATTCAAAAGTTCCATCCTTCTCTTTCACTTTCTCCAAGTCTTGTCCAAAATCGACTTTCCACATTGACAATCATGATGGTAATATCTATCCATTTTAATTTTAATGTGAAGCCTAATTCTTTGTATTTTTTTCTTAATGCAATTTTTGAATTTTGTTTCTTAGGATATGATGTGTGTACCTTGGCTTGTAAACTTGCTGGCAATCACTTCATTTTTCGCAACATGTGAAGCTCATCCAAACAAGTCAAGGAATGAGCGGAACAAGTTCTGTCTCGACTGCAATGAAAATCCATTATGTGAATCTTGTATAGAATCTCGTCACAAAGATCATCTAGTAATCCAAGTGAGTGCTGTTTAATTTGATTACTAGATCTGTATAATATTTCGTTACACTTATGCATTTTTAATTGATTTTTTTTTACTATGTTAAGTAAATATGAACTCTTATATTTGCAATGATAAATCAGATAAGAAGATCATCTTATAATGAAGTCGTTAAAACCACTGAAATTTACAAACATGTGGACCTCCTCGGAATTCAAACCTACGTGATTAATAGCTCTAGTGTTGTATACTTAAACAAGAGAGCTCATGCCCAATCTAAGAGGTTCGACCTTGAAAAAATCGGTCACAGTAGGGACTCTTTTTGTAAGAGATGTGATATATATCTTATGGACTCTACTTATTTCTGCTCTTTGGCATGCAAGGTGAATCTTTGGTCTCAATCTCATTTTTTCCTTTATAATATCTCTATGATTTTGGGTTTGGACTTTGTTCAAAAAAATTTTACTTAACTTTAAAATGGTATTTGAATGTCTAATTATGAATATGATTTATTTTTTATTGGTGTTTAAATTAGAGAGAATGTTGTTCATATATGAATAGAGTACTATCACATGTTATATTTTTAGTCTGTAATTGAAATATATATATATATATATATATATATATATATATATATATATATATATATATATTACTTTTTTAATTATTTTTTTTATTTGACTTTAAAGAAATCAAATGAAGAATGAAATTAAAATGAGATAAAATTGAACGTAAAATGAAATAAAATTATTATATTTTTTAAATATTTTTTAATCAAAATAAAATAGAATCAGTTCTAGTCCTATTTCCCAACTTGGACGGGAAATTAGAATGGAGTCTGTTTGATAGTTTTTTTTTTATTTTTTTTATTTCTACAGTTTAATGTATATTAATTTTACACTTATACTCAATAAAAATCAACTATTAAAAAAAACTGTTAGTGTGTATACTATTATATATATATTTTTTATATTATGTTTTAAACGGTAAAAAAATAGTTCAATATATGAAAAACTAGTCTATTTTATTCCACTCCTTTTGTTACTATTAATCCGGAGATTATAACTTATACTTTTCTTTCAACCATTACCGGAATACCAGTTATTGTACTTATGTTGATTTTGTTTTCTTTTTGAAAGAATGATTAATTAATGTTGCATTGTATGTATATGATACCAGTTTGCGTTTATAAAAAAGGATGGAGGCTTTTTCTTAAACCCAGAAGAGATGGAAGAAATGGAAAGATATCTTGAGAAATCAATCAAGGGATTGCCTAAAAGAGAGAAGGCCAAAAAATACTGCAAACAAAATCTGAAACGAAAATTAGAAGACGCAAGAATTGATGGGGAAGAGGGAGAGCAAGACGTAGAAAAAGAAAAGGAAGAAAGCGTCGATGACAAAGAAAGCATTCTTCCGGTTAATCGTTCATCGGCTTCACTTCGCAAGCCAAATTCAAAAAGAAAGGGAATAGCTCATAGGGCACCTTTTTTTTAAGGTTAATCAAAGACTATGAAAAAATTTAAATAAAATCATATGTGATATATTTCTACTTTGATCAATATGTATGTGCTCTCATGATAATAAATTCCTTTCGAACATTTGATCGTCAATATGCTTTGCTTTGTGTTAGGTTCATTAAATCAATATTTGAAACATGCTAGAGTTTATTATAAATCCAGTACATAAGAAATTTAGCAAAAACAAAACCTAGTTTTCTCTTTCAAAATTATTTATATACACAAGTTACATAATTTCTCCAAAGAAGTGGTTTTGATTGCATACTTTGATTGTGGTTTTCTCCTTGAGAGCGAGTAGATAGCAAATTGAGAAAAGTAATATTATTTATTATTCAACAAACTTGTGATTTGTTGAAGAGTAGTGTTATATCTCTAAAAAAATAACATCAAGAATTCTTTAAGAATAAAGAGCAGTCAACCACAATGCACTATTTGCCACAATTCAAGGAGGTGTGACTGAAAAATATGAAGTGAACAAATAAATATGAAGTGAACAATTAAAACTTGCCAGTTGTGTCTAAAAAAAATCTTGATGCTATTTTTCTAGAGAAATAGCATTTTCCTTTGTTGAAACTATAAAAATTATTTACTCTCAAGTTGTCGACGTAGAAGGGTTATATTTTAAAGGAAGTGAACATAGTAAGACAACTGATGTTAATAACACAACAAATGAAGCAAATAATTACAATGAACAATAATCAAAATGGACAGATGACAAGAATGCTGATGATGACATTGATAATTCACTGAATAGAAACATTGAGAATGAAGATGCTAGCTCATAAGGATCTGAGTTTGTTGATGATACGATCAGATGGTGGATGAGGAAAACTTTAATGAAGGTTGTGATATTACACCTGAGGATATTATTTGGAATAAATAAGTACCTCTCAAAGTCTTTCTGTATTTGCGTGAAAACTCGTTAACAATAGAATACCTACCAAGGATAATTTGATTAGTTTAGGAGTGGATCCAAGAGGTTCTATGTTGTATTCTGGAGGTTGAGGCCAAGAGGAAACGATCAATCATCTTTTATTGGAGTGTGACTTTTACGGTAACCTTTGACATATTGTTCTTCGTTGGCTGGGAATCTACATTGTTCAATTTGGTGATATTAGTGCTCACATGTTTCAGTTTGACGGCACTCATGTCTTCAAAAAGGGAATTTGTGCTTGTATTCAGGCGATTTGGTTGGCTTATATTTTACTCATTTGAAAAGAGCGAAATGCAAGAATCTTCAATAAGCAAATTTCTTTGGAACAACTTTTCGAGCGTGTCAAGCTTCATTCTTGGTGGTGGGCGGAGATACAAAAACCAGCTCAATTCGTTGATTTTCATTCGTGGTGGACAAATACTTCTCTTTTATTGGCCTTAACACTATGTAATGGTGGTTTTGTCATCTTTTCAGTGTTGTTTTGAAACTTGTTACTTTATATTCGCTATTTTCTCTTTGAAGCACATTTGTGCTTGAAAAGGCTTTTGGTTTGCTTGGTTCCACGTTTAAACCTTGTTTCTCACATCCCAAAGCATTTTTTACCGTGATTTACTAAACCTAAATATTCAAGCTTTTAACTATACGTGCAGCTACGTCAATTTTGCCGTCAAAAACAATGAATTTTTATGACATAATTGATCTCAAAATATCATTAGTTTAATAATGTAACTATCTAATCTTTAATCTTCATTAATTTATCTACAACTTTAAATTAAAGAATAAATTGTTAAATTTAAGACTAGATTGTTAAATTATAAACTGAAGATATTTTGTGGTTTTATCAACGATATGTCATAAAAGAAAAATCTTTTGGAACACAAAACTTGAACTTTTGTAAAAACAACATAGACTAAAATTGAAAATAATATATATATATATATATATATATATATATATATATATATAAAGAAAGGACCAAAAATCAAAATATAAATTAGAGGGATTAAAACATAAATTTGATTTTTTTTTTGGTTACAAAATTTGATATATTTAAAAGGTTTAAAAATATATTTAACCATATATTAAACATTTTAATAATATTATAACTAACTATTGATATAATTAAACAGTCAATAAAAAACATTTTGCCAAGTTTTTTTTCAACACTAGAATTGTGGTTATTTCTTAATTTTTTTTTATCGACGTATACATTCTTTGATCTTTATTTTAACATTAAAAAAATCACAACTCCCTTAAAAAAAACAGAACTAAGGCGTGTTCAGAGTGATTTTGTGTTTTATGTTTTCCAATTTTAAAAATCAAAATTAGTTTCAGCTTAAAATTATAAAGTTTTCAAAAACCAAAATCATTGTTTTCAAATAATCATCATTATTATTTATTAATCGAAACAATTAATATTACTAGGTTTGTAAAAATAATTAAAATTTTAAAAATATATAATCTAATTATTTAGTACTAATTTTAATAATATTGGGTGAAAGTAGTGTATGTCGGCATATGACTATTAGAGTGGTCATCGATAGTGGTCCATAGCGGTTCGTGATTGTTGTAACACCCCAAATTTTAATTTTAACCTATTAGTGTTATTATTGGATAATATTAGTATTACTGTTATTATTAGTATTGATTACTCGATATTATTAAATTAAATTATTCATGATTATAGATGTTATGAATAATGAGGAAGTAGAGTAGTTAACTAGTTAGTTAAAGAATGTGAGAAAATAATTTTTAGAAAGAAAATAGTGTATTTAGTAAGAATAAGAAAGTAGAGTGCAAACAGAGGTGCATTAGTAAAACACGGTAGAAAAGGGGTGTAAGTAGCAAAGTTGTGTAGTATTTTAGTGGTTTAGACAGAGGGAGGTGTAAACGGCAAGGTTGTGTAGTTACAGAAAAAATAGTAACCAGACTAAGGGTGCAGATAACAAGTCTATCTAAGAATAATGTCAGAAAACTAAGCTCAAATAGTGGCTATAAATAGAGAAAAATATTAGAGAATAGAAAGAAATTGAGAGGACTAAACGAAAAACTAAGGTTAAGGAGGCAAAGGATGCATAGTGAGTACGTGAAACCTAGGAGAAAGAGGAGAGGAAGAGAGAAGGGCACTATTTAAGGAATCAAGCAAAAGTTGCAATCTTTTGTGAATTCGAGCTAAAGGGGAGAAATTATCCATCTTTGGGTTTTAAATTTTGAAAACGGGGAGAAGGGGATTCTCAAAACCCTCATCTTGTTGTGCCTATTGTTTCCCAATTTTAAGGTTGTTATGAACCCTGTGATTATGAACCTTGTTTCTCGCGTGTTATTTGGTGGTGAATGGAGTGTTATTTGACGATGATTGGAGTGGTGATCGACGGTGGTAAAATTGGTAGTTAACAGTGGTGTCCAAAGTGGTGGTTTATGGCGGTTAGAGTGTTAGTCAAAATGGTAGTCATTGGTTGTCATATTGGTGATCGGAGGTAGATGGAGTGGTGATCAAAGGTGGAATGAGTGGTGATCATTGGTGCTGAGAGTGGTGGTCAATGGTGGCGATGATGGTAATTGTAACATCCCAATATTTTATACATATTCTTTTGAATAGTTTTCTCAATTTGTTATTTAGTTGTTCGACAATTTATTTTTATGGGTGAAAAATTTAAGAAAAACCTTGACATTTTCTACTTTGGTTAATTATTTAGAATTTGATTACATCTATATTCAAACTACTTCATTATTATAAAGCAATTTGGTGTGGAAAAAAAAAAGAAGATAATTATTTCTTAAATGTTATTTTTTTATTCTAATCATTTTATTGTTGCATTTTTGTTTGTGATTTATTTTAAAGTTAACTTTGTATTATAATAATTGTTAGTCTTTAATTTAGACATTGTGATATATAAATAGTACACGTTTTTTTTAAGGAAACATTACATATCCTTTTCTTTGCTTAATTGCTCAATTAAACATGTTTAAATTCATCTCCTAATTACTTGGTTTAGTGGCCTTGCTTGGGAGAAATAATAGATAACAACCTATGTTCTTTTATCGTGGGTATAATGCTGGTAATTAGTGATCTTACTTTGAGAGGCACTAGGCAGTCAACGTGCAGATTTCTTATTCTTTATATCCCACTTTGTTGTCTTAAATTGTGGAGTCAATAGTCAATTTCTCTCCTTCATTATGTGTTATTTTGTTCCTAAAAATAAGTCACACGTTATTCACCCACTACTACAAAATATACATTTAACATCAAGGGGGTTTTAGTTTTCACATCAGCACGAAAAATATCTGAAGGGAAAGATACACACTTATCTGTGGGTGCTAGAAGTACAAGTAAGTCAATCTTATCTGCAGAGTGATAAACCATTTATATTAGCATTTTGGGTATAGTTTATTACATTGTTTTGTCATTTTGCAGCAAGTGGAAATATCACAAGAAATGCAGCTTGTTCATTTTGATTTTAATAGGTAAAGCTTCACTTTCCTTTGATAAATCTAAGAAAATATCTTCTTTTGTGCATTTGTGTTGGTAGTGTCATGTATATCTCTTGATAAATCTAAGAAAATATATTCTTTTGTGCATTTGTGTTGATAAAATATCTTCTTAATGTGTGGTGGTTTGGGTGTGTGTGAAATGCATTTGTGCTTACAAATTAAGGATTGGGTTCTGTTGATGATTATGGAGCGTATAGTTGTTGTTAATGATTATGATATTCATTCTTTATACATGTAGGCAAGAAATGTTTTTGGTGTGTGCTTATATCAAAAGCCTACAATGTTAATTTGTTTATCTTCTTTTTGGTGAAAACTAGAGTACTATACATAATCTAAGATATTTTGTTTGATTTTGAAGGAACTCATTATTGAAATTGTAAGCCCTATGTTTGAATTAGTTTCTTAATCAAATTCTACACTTGAAATAACTTTTTCAATTGAATTTTATTCCTTTTTTCTTAGCAGATGAGAAATGGTAGTGGATATATTAATGGCTGAGATGATATTGTCCGATGTTGCTGTGGCTATGCTTGATTGGGATATATATATATATAGTTTCATGAATATTATGTCCAAAGATGTTTTTATTTTTTTTAAAAGATTATGCCCAAAGATGATGTTATAGCTTTATGTTGATATTACTATAATATAATTTCTTTGATTGTATTTATATATGCATGTACTTTTTTATATATAAAATATTGATGTAGCATTAAAATATCCATAATTTTTTTTCTTATTTTTAATATAAAAGGAAAGAGGTCTCAAGCTGATCTGGTAAGCATTTTTTAAAAAAAGGAGCTTTTTTTTTTCAAAAAAAAAATTATGGATTTCACATCAGTGGGTAAAAGGGCTGATGTGAAGTATACATGTTTAACTTCAGTGTCTATCATAAAACTGATGTGAAAAACCTATTGTTAAATTTGAAGGCGAACGTACCACATCAGTGGAATAAAGGCCAGATGTGGAAAAGCAGATTTCACATCAGTTCGTACCTGATGTAAAAAGATGTAAACATACCACATCATGACACCTTACATCAGTTGCCACCTGATGCGAAAAGTGCTTTTCAACTGATGTGAAAAATCCTTTCTGTAGTAGTGACCTATTCCAATTTTCTCACTATTAGTTTCTTCCTACTAACTTAAATAACATGGTCATTCCTCTCAAATTGCATTTTGCATCAGTTTTGTATTTAACCAACAATTTACACTAGCCATCTCATATAATTCTCTGCATGAATTTCGTCGTTGTCCCACGATTTCCACTATTTCTTTGATTACCACTATCTCTCAATTTTTCTATAAACACATACATACTAGCATAACACGCCACACTCCCTCCCTCAAAATTCTTTCATTTTAACTTTACACCCTTTAGGAGAAAACACTTGATTGAGATATATTCTTATTTCTTCACTTCCTGTTAGAGCTGCCCCTCACAGCCTCACTCATATATATGTATATGACAATATATCTTTTTTAGTTTCCAGTAGAAATAATTAAGTTAATGAACTATAAGAATAAAGTTGTTTGTTACTCATGAGTATGTATGTGTTGGTAAGACTTAATATATGAACTCAAAAGATGAAAGGTAGACTCTCCTTTTATGTGGATATATGTGTTGGATTGATGAACATAAATGTGAGATCGTTATCTGAAATAATAAGCAGATAAATGAGCCTTTTATGAAAGATTTCTTTTGTCATGTATAAGATGTCGTGTTATTACTTTCTGTGTGGTTGCCTAAGTGGCGGGATTGCATCTATTTTTATTATCATGACATAAGAATTTTTGGTGTGCCTTAGTGGCGGGTTAAACTTATAATTCTTTGTGGTGCCTATGTGGCGGGATTCATGATCCATTTTCATGATCATGCATAGCATATGCATCTGTGTGGTGTCTGTGTGGTGTCTGTGTGGCGGGTTATTTATGTGTGATGCCTGTGTGGCGAGTTATATTTGGATCATGTAGTATTTAAGAGCATGCATTTTACACATAATTGCATTGCATTGGGTCTGCTATATATATGTGTGTCCTTATTCATCTGTGTGTTGATAACTGATTAAACTATTATAACGCAAAAGAAATGTGTATGAACTTTACTTAAAAACATATGACTTGAATGTATTTTCTTAAATCTTTTTGATTGAGAAGTTTTGATACTATCTATTTTATGACATTGTTTCTTGTGCTTTGAGTAGGAACCAATTTGGATAAGGAAATTGACCCTTACACTAATATTTTAGGTACCAAAGAAGAGATGGTATATGCTTTGAAGTTTTTGCTTGAAGTGCGTTCGGGGGACAAATTAGGTTTTTATCGAATTGTAAATTTTAAAGGATATTTATTTTAGTAATTTTTATTAAATTATGTGAAGAACTTTGTATAGATTTTGCTAAGAATTTATTATTGATGATAAAAAGAAAATAGTACTCCCTCCGTCCCAAATTGTAAGACGTTTTGGCCATTTCACACGTATTAAGAAATGTAATTAATATTGCATGGGGAAGAGAAATTATGAGTTGTTTTACAAAATTATCCCTAATAAATGGTATGAAAAAGATAAATGAAATAATTGAAAGAAGAGAGAGTAATTAATAGTTAAGGATATAATAGGAAAAGTAACATAAATATTTCATTGGTATTGTAAAGCGACATATAATTTGGGACAAATTTTTTTTCTAAAGTGACATACAATTTGGGACGGAGGGAATAGTACTTTTCGAAAATGAGAATGAATTAGGCGTAATGTCTTGAATCAAAATCCAGGGCGTTACAGTAATCAATGGTGGTTACATTGGAGATCAGAGGTAGATTGACTAGTGGTCATAGTATATTTGGTGGTGGTCGAAGTGGTGACTGATGGTGGTCGGTGGGAGCTCATAATGGTGGTTAGAGTAATGGTCGATGAACTGGTTGTAAGATAATGTTTGTGTTAGCGTTAAAACAAAAATGAGAGTTATAAATTATATTTTTGTGGTTTTGAGATTTAAGTGAAAACAAATTTCAAAGTAAAAAAAAAAATCATTTCAAGTTTTGAGAGTTATAAATTTCAAATTTTTGAGTTATAAATTATATTTTTGCAGTTTATCACGGTATGTTTTGTTTTCAAATTTAACTTTTAAAACCAAAAAACTTGCAGCCAACCTGAATGACCCTTAATAGAGATAATATTTTTGTTTTAACAAGACCCTTTAAATTTTTCTATATATACATTTATGGGAAATTGTGAGATAATAAATGCACCCACTAATGTTAATTAAATTTTAATGAATATAATAATTTTGATTATTGAATAGATTCTAATTTTATATTATTATAAGGAAATTTATAAAATTCTTGATTGTTTGATGTTAAGACTTGTCAGATTTGATATATATTTTCACATTTTCAATACATTATAAGTTTCTTTTTATTTAAGACTTAAATGCTCTTTGGTCATTTAAGTATTTAGTTGGTATCGCTTTGGTCCCTTAACTAAAAAAAATATTGTTTGAACACTTTAAGTTTTTTTTAGTCTCGTTTTGGTCCTTTCTGTTAGTGTTTTAAAAAAAAAAAGTTAACTCTTGAACATGTGTCACCTTGTCATTAGCTCTGAGATTTTTTTTTTACAAAAAATAATATATTTTTTTAATAAAAATCTCATAGCCAATGACAAAGTGACACGTGTCACCTTAAAAATATATATATATATATTAAAAATATTTTTTTTATAAAAAAAATATTATTAACGTTTTTTATATATTAAAATATTTTTTTAATAAAAAAACACTTTTTTTTTGTAAAAAAAGAAAATTGCAGAGTCAATGACAAGGTGACACGTATCCACACTTAACGTTTTTTTATTAAACCTAACAGAAGAGACCAAAACTATACCAATTTGACTATTGAAAATAATGGACATTATAGCATACTTTACTTTCTTTTGTCATCCTGAACTTAGTTCAGTTGATATATAGACGGTGCATAATATATCCAAGGTCCGGGATTCAAATCCTGGTCACAAAAAAAATACTTTACTTTTTTTTTCTCGTACTTTCGTTATTTTTTTTCTTCTTTTTTAAAGAATAATTAATGTTGTATTGTTTGTATATGATACAAGTTTGCATATATAAAAGAGAACAGAGGCTTTTTCGTAAACGAAAGAGAGATGGAAGAAATGAAAGAGTTACTGGAGAAATCGATCAAGGTATTAACACCAAAAGAAAAGGCTAAAAAATTGCGTGAACAAAATCTGAAACGAAAACTAGAAGAAGCAGAAGTTGATGGAGAAAATGAAGAGAATCAGGGCGAGGAGGAGGAAGAAGAAGGCGGAGACAAAGAAAGTATGCTTCCCGTTAATCGTTCAAATTCAAGAAGAAAGGGAATACCTCAACGGGCACCTTTCTTTTAAGGCCCTAAATCAAGGATTAGAGAGATTTAAATAATACACTATCGTCTGGAGATAGATTTCTAGCTAGATCTACATTTATGCTCTTGTGAGAATTAATTAGTTCCGAACATTTGATTTCGTCAATATGCTTTACATTTATGCTCTTGTGTTATTAGATTCATTAGACCAATATTTGAACCATGCTATATCCATGTACAGAAGCGATTTAGCTAAAAAAAAAAACTACTCTCATCCTTGAAATTTATTTATATATCAAGTCATATTATTTTTCTATAAAGTCTAATGTATTTGATACAAAATTTAGAACAAAAATATTTTACATTTGAATATCAAAATAGTGAGTAACGATCCTGATCTGTAAGAAAAATTGTGGGTTTTAGTTTGATTTTTAAGAGAGAGAAAAATGCACGACTCTTTGCTTGAACATGATCGGTTCTATAAGCTCGTACAATTGTATCCTCTATTTATAAGGAGAGCATAAGCATGTTGGAGTATTATTTATTTAATGGCAAATGTTAATTGTTATGTTAACATTTTTTTGTTTCATTTTCAAAATACCAACGCTCTAGACCTTAATTCTTTAACTCGTTTAATCTCTTAACTCAATCAAGTGAGCTACTCATTTCCCGTAAAAGCCCCGTGGATGAATCATGGTTGTATGATAAATGCTTGATTAATGAAGAAGATGTTCTCCAAGTTATTATGGCCATCATCCTCAACATCAGAAGATCGTTCTTGGCAATTGCTACTGATAGGATAGTCACATGATTGGCTGAAAGACTCGAAAAGAAGAGAGAAAAAAATACAACTTTGGATTCCAAAAATTAAAACTAAATTTACTCTCAAATTATTAAAAGTATTTTTTTTTTTAAAGTGAAACTAAATTAGGGCATGTTTCAAATTGTGCTTTTATGAAAAATACAACTATTTTGATCTCAATTTGAATTTTCATCTATAAATTAGATATTTTGTGCTAACTTTTGTGACCTATCCAATGTAGCTTGTCCTCCTTTTGAATTATGTACAAGAACTTTGGAAATATAAGCAGTTAACCCTCCACAAACAGCCAAATAACTACATGAAGTGCCAGCTTTTTTAACACGACAGAAGAAATATTTGAACAACTAATAGACCGGGGGCTATGATTGTCAAAAACTGCAGACATTTATCGAGGGATTTGAGGTTTGAATCTAATTCTATATATATGTATATTACATGATGGTGAGAAAAAGCATAAGAAGGAGGAGGAATATTGTATTGGCTTTTTCAAACTTTTTTTAAGTGTTTCTGAGTCAAAGTTAAGTTTAGAGTCTGAGAGCAGCGGTTAAAAACAAACATAAAGATAGGAAGAGAGAGACACAAAGTAATTATACTAGTTCTTCCTACGATGCAGAAGTAGTCCAGTCTCCTTGCACTTTCAAGGGATTTTCACTATAATCATAACTGATTACAAATACTCGATGGCACAATCAAGAAACTTCCAATGCTCAAGCACAGAAGCAAGAGACTTCTAAGAGTTTACAAATAAAATATTTGTTCTTACACTTGATAAACAATTAGAGGTGTAAACAATTACAAACTGAACAGACTCTATGAACATAGAATTTCTAAGATATGGACTTATTAAAAAATTCTTAAGTGTTCTAAGCGCTTTTGATTTAACGGAGTGTGGGCACAATATAAAAATAGCAGAGTCTTGTTGTTGTTCTTCAAATCGTTAGCTCCTTATATAGACAAGGATTTGAGAGACGTTGAAGAGGTTACATCGTATTAAGAGTCGTTGAGAAACTTCAATCAAGGACATCGGGATATTGCCTCATATGGATAATGACATTGATTAGACATTTGAAATTCCTTTGTTGCAACAGGAATTATCCGTTAGTTCTCTTTTTCCTTGAAGTTCTTTGTCTATTTCTACATGTGGTCGGAAGATGACAAATTGTACTATCAGAGTTTGATATAGACAGCTACACAGAGTCTGATTTCAGTTTCTGAATGACTTCATTTCTTCTGATCCAAAATGTTGACTTCTGGTTGACTTTTCTTCAGATCTTCTACCAAGTCTTTTAGTTTTTCTTATACTTCTAATTGTTCTTATACATGTTTAGACCTTGTCAAATTTTAATCTATGATCGTGCATACTTAAACATATATTAACATATTCAATTGTTTTTTAATATTTCGTTATCATCAAAACTTCAAAGGAATTGTACAAAACCAATTTTGGTCCAATATTACAATGTCTCTGTCAACTGGGATATGTTCATGAACGTTACTACATCCATTTTTTTATTCTTTAAAACTAAAAATTATTTTATTAATATATAATTAAGGGTTAAATAAATTTTTTGTCCCTATAAGCATATCAAAATTTGATTTTAGTCCCTAAAAACTAAAATGAGATGTTTTCATCCTCACAAAAATTTTTGTTTTATATTTGGTCCCTAATGGATATAATTTTGACATTTTTTAACATAATATAAATATATAAAGGTTGGACATAATATGGATATTTGAACATAAAAGTGTTATAATCTTGACATTCACAATAACATAAAGTGGTCATTAAGGACGAAAAACAAAATAAAAAAATTTGTGAGGATGAAAACATTCACTTTAATTTTTTAGGGACTAAAATCAAAATTCGCTATATTTATAAGGACGAAAAACTTATTTAACCCTATAATTAAATATATTTATTTATTTTTACTAAATTTTCATTTGGATTATTTTACTAATATATATTTATACCTGTATATAAATGGCATACATAGCTTTAGTTGAATTTTTTTTCTTCCATTTTTATCGGTTATATTATACTTTTATAATATTATTTAAATTATTAATTAAAAAAATATTTGAATTCCATTAAAATATGAATTACTCCACTATTGAACACATAAAAATAATTGATCATATACCAAAATTAATATCTCTTTCTATATACAATTAAACATTGTAGAAAAGTTGATAAACAATCACGTCAATGTCTAGCACCGAGATGAACAATTTCCATTTGAATCCGTTGGTGAAGGTTGAAGGATTCACAAAGTAGCAAGTACACACCAAGAAACCAAAAGAGTCATTATACTCCTTCTTACATTTCTTTTATCACTATGATTTCCTATAAATTTTATTCTCATTCGAGCTATCAAAGTCTTTTTATCTTATTTTCTCCTAATTCTCATTGTTCTAATAGCCACGTTTCTAGCACGAAGAATCAGCATTGCATGTTGCTCATCCATCATCAGTTCTGTCCGATAATTGGGGTTTTTTGTTGACGGTTTCCTTTAGGGTTCTCATAAAGTCTCTGATCAAGAAAAAGACCTTCGTGAGAGGAGCTCTTGGAGAGTTAAAGATACGCCTCAAGGTTACTCGGTGCCGTTTTTGAGATTTTGGTGGTCTAGGGCGAACCTACATTTTGGATCCTAACTAATAAACCTATATAAATATCAAACTTGATAAAAAAAAACAAAACAATTTTTTTTAGGGCCTAATAGACCCCCCAAAAAAATATTTGAGGCTCAAATTTTGTACTTATTTTTTAGGGCCTAGGGCGGTCGCCCTCTTCGCCCTGCCTCAGATACGGTCCTGAGGTTACTATGGTGTGCACTTCAATGTAGAGGAAGATTATAAACATGCTCTCTATGAGCGTCCATGGAAGGTACGTAGCAGAATGTTCAAAGATGGTGTCCAAATATTTTTTAGAATGCACAGAAAGAGAAAAGAGTCGGTAGAATTCCAACACTCCCTTTAGAATTGTATAATGACATTTTCCTTGTTGAACTTGGTTTGTCTCGAAAGCTTATCCCAAAAATTCTGGTTGTGGGTAAATTCTTACTTTCGAAATATGAGGGTGTATATCTTGTGGGAAATATGGCCATAGGTCTAATGCATGTGTGGATATCAAAGCTTTTTCATGAAAGAGAAACATTGAAGGTGTGAAGAACGATTAGATGGTGGCTACGGTTGAGATTATGGAAAAACTATCTAGCATGCAGACCAAGAAAAGAATGAAGTGAAGAGCAGTAACACTCATTACAGCCCTTTGATGTTTGTGAAGCATAAATCATGGTGTACTTAGAGAATAACAGGGAAAATCGCTCTCTCAACCAACCTAACGCCGATCTCCGCGCACCTCCGATCTCCGCCCAATCACCGGCATCGATATCCTCCCAGCCACAATCGCTTTTAGTCGCCAGAATCCTCACTGTGACCTTCAGAAACTCAATCTATTTGTCGCAATCCGGTGATATCATAACAAGGTGATTATTTGTGTTTATGTCAAATTTTATATTCCATCCCATGTTTGTCATTAGGTTACTGATAAGTTATTTTTCAATTGCAGGAAGACGGTGTAATTAGTGATGGTAAAATATTTTAGACAACTACGATATTTGTTGGACAAAAGTTCATACACTTGTTTCTAAGATGATGAAATGACTCATTTTATGTGTATAAAACCTTTAACTTTTGTAACACCGATGCTCTGCTTTTTGCCGGGTTAGTTGTGGTGACAAAGGCCAATACATGATTATGATGTTTCTTGAAAAATATGTATATCTACAACATTTGGTACCATAAGTAGTATTTTTATGTTTCTTGAACTCTAATTGTCTTAGTTTCTGTTGTGAGGTTGGTAAATCTATAGATGACCAATTTTGTGCGCAGAAAACAAATGGTTACACCTTTGTAAATTTGTGGTTATATGCTTCAATTATTTTGTTATTTTTAGTTATCATGTGAAAATTATATCATTTTAAGCCAATTTATGGCTAAAATATCAAAAGCGGCCACCTACAATGTTGCGAGGTTGGTAAACCTATTGATGACCAGTTTTGAGTGCAAGAAAAAAAAATATGATTACCCTTTGTAAAATTGTGATTATATGCTTCAACTATTTGGTTATGTGTAATTATTATGTGAAATTTATAACTGAAATATAAAAACTGGTAATTCATAAAACATTTGGGCAATTACCAACAAACATAATAAAATAGGAAAGGAAACATAAAATAGCTTGAAGTCGTCTTTCCTTTCTAATTGCTTTCTTTGCTAATATTTGGTTCTCATAGCACAAATAAAATCATGTAGCAAGTATGTCAAATATGGACAATAATTAACCTCTTACTCATGCTCATTAGTCAAAATTCATAAGTGTGTCTCAAATGTATTCCTTTCACATAAATTTTAGATGTAGAGTTGCTACGCAATTGTTATGATTTTTCCTTAGTTATTTTGATGTAGTTTTGCTACAAAATTGATGTGAAAAGTCCTTAGTGTTATTGCTACAGATTTGTTGCGATATTGCTATGATAAGTCATAGCTATGTTGCTATGGATTTTATATTTCGAATACTTGTTTGCTATGCATTAACTATATATTTGGTAGGAATTGTTTTCTATTCTCTACGGATTTGTTAGGAAATAGTTCCCTAGCAAATTTGTCTCTCAATCCATGCTCCGGTTGATTTTATAGTTGTTCCTATTTAAAGTCTTTTGCTAGAAATTGGCTACGAATTCGCTACAAATTTAGCCGTAGCAAATCCCATATTTTCTTGTAATGCATGCAAAAGTTATGGCTAATGAAAAGAGGAATAAAAATGAATTTGGAGACTCAATGTAGTACGTAGAAAGAAAATAAATTAGGTGTTATTGAGACAGAAAATCCTCAAGCTATACCATAAAAAATGGATCATCGGTTTGTTGAAAAAGAAAAAATTATTCAGACAACTAGCCTTAATAGCTGCTTAGTGGTTAATTTTACCTCAAGTTAGAAATTCTATGGGAGGGAAGAATCCTCAAGTTACACCGCATAAAAAGACTATGGCGCAACAAGCTAGAGCGAAAGGCAAAACAAGGGGTTCTAACATTTTTTTTAAAGCTGGTATTAAGTTGAAATTAAAGGGTGTATATCACTTGAAAACTTAATTGAAGATGAAGTGAATCCCCATAGATATATTCTTCACCAAATGAAGATATACAAAAACAAGATATTTATATTGCTTGATCATAGCTTTCTTCTTCCCCTATTGAAGTTGAGACATCATTGGTGCCTGTCTCCACTAAATTTGATAGAGGATGAGTCATAAGACGATGATGGAAATGTCAAGATCGCTGAATCTCAGTGTGGTTCTAGTGGCCTCATTGTATCCAATATCCCCACCTCTACTCAACATGATAATACATTTTCTGACATTTACATTGTTAGTCCTTGGAGCGATGCAGTGATAGAGAATGACTGTATTTGAGAATATAAGAATAGAATCCTTATGTAATATGATGAGTTTTTATTTTTTATTTTTTTATTTCTTCTATTGGATTAGGTTTATGTTTCCCTAGTTGTTTGCTTTTCGTTTTTCGTAGATGAATTGCTAGCTTAAAAAAAGTTGATTATTTAATTGATTTAAGCATGATTTATTTTATAGATGAGTACAACCTAGTGGCCACACGCATTCACACAGAGACAAAAAAGGGTAGAAACATATGATTTAACTAAGGCATCCACATAAAACGTCATATGGGTCGACCACTAACATTAACATGGATAAATATAGACACACACTAAAGTTCAAAGGGACGCCAATGATCTCGTCTTTCTGTTTCATTGATAAAAATCATAAAAGTTATAAGATTATCTGATTATTTATTTAAAAATAAATAAATTATTTGATTAGTAAGGAATATGATAAGATGGCCGAAAAAATTGACTGTTAAAATGAGAAGAAAAAATTTACAAAAAAAAAATAAAATTAATACATTTTAAATATAAAAGTTAAAAAAATGTGGAAAAAAGTAAACATAAATAAAAAGTTGTATATAAAATAGTTTATATGAAAGGTAATATTGAAAAGATAAATGTCACCAAAATTTTGTATCTCATTTATATATAATATATATAAGCATAGATATATAGTTTATCTTTCAAAATAATATATATATAGTTTGTGTATTTGACCAAGGTAAGTTACTTATATATACTCCTTAGTAACAGATATAAACGTTGCATTTTATATTAATATATTCAACGCCTTCAGGAAATCATTAAGGTCGTTTTACTAAATATACAATTTACCAACGGTCTAAATTTTTTGTATATAAGTTTATATTTACCCACAAAAGAATCCAACGAGTGTCCTTATCGTTGCTCAAATATATGGGTCTACCCTTGTCAACTATCACAATATAAACAAGCCACTCTCACACTTTTTTCCAGCTTCAAGCTTAAGAGAAAAAAGGAGGTCGAGAGAGTAGCAGAAAATCTTCCTCAAAGAAAAGAAAAAAAAAAGGTAAGAGAAAAGGTAAAAATAAAATTATACCAAAAGCTTTCAATTGTTCTCTTTCATTTTATAGATATACTATATATAATATATTTTTAATATTCAAAGTAAATAGATTTGTATATGCACATAACTGTGAATATTAATCAATCTACGCAAAAAGGTGATAACTTTAAAGCTAATATTGACTTTTTTTTGCTTGATTAGTTAGCGAATTTCAACGATGGCCAAAGGATCAGGTGATGATGAGAAGAAGGATGCTCCATCAACTGAAATGATGAATGATCCAAAAGAACAAGGAGAAATCGAAGAAGAGGTGGTCAAGAGCCTGAAGCTGACCGTTATTATCCCAAAATTTGAGATGGAAGGGGATGATGAACTTGAAGAGTTCAAAACCCCAACCGCTCCGAAGTATAGGATACCTCCACCATTGGTGTGTCCACCTGCTCCAAAGAGGAAGCGCATGTTCATGCCGGAGACACCACATATGGCGTTCTTTCAAACACCATTGTCTGTGTTGTATGGGAAGTTTGCTAGGGCAAACAAGAAGCACAAAAGCGATTGAAATTAGGTTATTATATCAAAGTCTATTAGGCATATTTGAGGGGTTCATTCATTTGGCTCGGTTACATTTTTAGTGGATCTTTGTGAGTGAGATTGTATTCAACTTATATGAGGGAGATCATATAAATCATGAAAAAATAAAATATATTGAGGCGAATAATTTGTAGTTCAATGCAATCCATCTTATATTTGGTTTTTACTTTTAATTTACATTATACCGTATATAAATTTTGATGTCACCGTCTATTCATTTTATCTTAATTCAGGGATTGAAGATTGGAGATCAAGTTCAAAATTTAAATAAAAAAATAAAAGAAGCTTATATATTGTTCATTATTGATCCCTCAAGTTTTTTTTTTTATATATATAAGCTTATGAATTTATCGAGTTTAATGAGAGTGTGCTTGGATTCAATTTTTGTCTTTTCAAAAAAAAAAATAGTGTATAGCTTTAGTATTCAAGAAGTTTTTATGTTTCTTTTTATGCTACACGAATTCCTGGAGGAAATGGTGGTGGTTTTATTCGTTTTTTGTGTAAAGACTAGTGGTTTTGTTACATAAGCATCTTTTGCCTTTGGAAAACAAAACAATAAAAGAGCTTATTTTCTGCTTGTTTGGAAGTAATTTGATTGATATTGAAGGAGGGAAACTTTGGGGCTGGTGGCTCTAAGAAATATTCAAAATAAATTAATCACCCTCTTAAAATTTGAGTGTTGTAAATATTAAAAATAAATTAATCAAGATTAAGATAATCTTCAGAAAATTCGGCATCCGGCATCCGATTCAATAGCAGACTACTTCAGATAATCAATTTGTTTAATATAGTTTTCATATCTTTTGAAGTAATATACTAACGTTTTTCTTTTTCCATAAAAAAAATAAAAATAAAAATAAAACATTTTTCTTTTCTTTGTCTTTGCTTTATTTCTTTTTCTTGTATTTTTGAACACATCTAGATTCCCATAATTTTAATGTTAAATAATGGACCTTTTAATCTTTCATAGTTTTTTCTTGGTATAAAAAATCTTTTCCTGGTAATTAATATTACTTGTTTAACCAATTAGGACCAAATCTTGAAAGTAGATATATAGATTTCATGTACGTAGCCCAAATTCCATCAAAATACATACATATAAAAACTTATCTATTTAATTTTTTAAAATTGAGGGAGGAGAAATGTTTATTGACGGAATGACTTATCTATTATATTTTGAGTAAAATACATTCTCCTCCCCTCAAAGATATTTGAATTACACTCACATCCCCTCTTATGTTAAAATATACATTGCCCTTCCTAGAAAAGTAAAGTTGATACTCCCCTCCCTTATTAATTAAATATACACTACACTTTAATCTATTTTAACATAAATAAATATTTTTATAATATTTACTAATTTTGAAGCACGATTTAAAAAACGTATTCGTTTTTTTATAATTTAAATGTCAATTATAATTAAATTTAAATATTTTGTTATTAATTTTATAATTTGGAGTATAAAATTCACATTTAAATAAGCATTACTTAATTAACTTTAGTTATTTTTCACATTTTTTAATTTTATTTTGGGTTGTTTCATATTTTATAATAGGGTTTAAAACTTTTTTTTTAAGCAAAAAGAAGAAATATATTAAATAAAAAGGTGTTACAGAGGCTGGGGGGCATTAGACCTGACCCAGATACGTGGTAAAACAAACCAAGTTGAACCCACCTTAATCAATCCTAATCAAACCAACACTCCTCACAAGCGCAACCTAGCGAACCCGCGTACGGACGCGAAACCAAGTTACAAAAAAACATGAAGAGTGTAAATTTGTGGAGACCAATGATGGTTTGAATTGGCGAATGGATCGACCGCCAACACGGTAAAACGATCCACGTACCAGCAACCTCCTGAGCAGAGCAACGGGCTTAACGTTGTTTCCAGCAAAACGGTACCAGATTAGAGGTAGACCTGACACATCAAGACCTGCAGATCTAAACAGACCTGGAACATCAGAGAATCAAGCACAGGAAAACCAACTAAACTAGTTTTAACGCATTAACCCAGATCAAGGGATGAATCAACGCGTAAGTAACCACAGACCCTTTTGGGTTAATAGAACCATACCCTTTCGGGTTTACAAAACCAAACCATCGTAAAAGGTCGCGTCTGTAACCACCCAAGCCCCTGAACAAAAACAGAAAAAGAAAAAGAAAAAAAAAACAACAAACAATACGTTAAAAAAATAAAAAATAAAAAATAAAATACAGAAACAAAGACGAAACTGCCACAAAGCCAACAGGTCCAAGAACTAAGCAGAGCTGAAAAACCTCCGAGGAAAGTAACAACTTCGACAAGGCAACCCAAAGGAGCAGCGACGGCGAGAGAACCACAACCAAAGAGTCAGCCATAATAACGGCGGATTTGGGCCACAAAAATAAAGAGAACGGCCACCAAAACAGGAGGTGGTGCAAACCCAGACAAACCCCAAACTACGGCGAGCATAAGACCGACGAACCTATTAATGAAATTGTGAATAAAAAATAACGAAAAATATGTATTCAAATTTTGATTATATTAAAATGAACATGTAATACTATTTTTTTTCAAAGTGCGTTAGACTTTTTTTTTTTTGCTAGATCAATTAGAAATAAAAAAAAATTATTGAGGGAGTAAAGTGTAGATTTTAACATAAGAGGGGAGGGGAATGTAATTCAAGCATCTTTGAGGGAAGAAGAATGTAATTTACTCTTTTATTTTTTAATTCTTAATTTCATTTTAGTCCTAAAATTTTAAGAGTCAAGCTCAATTAGTAACTGATCATTACCAAATAATGCAATCATGATTCCTAACACATTGGTTCATAATATGCATATTTGGGTATTAGGCTATAAGCGTTTTGTGCTTGAAAAATATCCGTTGTCATTAACGTTATTTTTATTTTATTTTATCGGTCAAAAGAACGTTGGAGGTTGGTTAGGTAGAACTGCAATTGAGTCAAAATAGTTAAATAATTTTGAATAAAGATAATATTATATTAATTTAAAAATATGGAAATTATATAATTGATTAGTTCTTCAAATATGCATAAGAAAACTAATGATTTAAAAGTATACATCTATAATTTAAAATCTATGACTTTTTCTTAAAAAAAATGTAGGTCAAACTAAGAATATTAATACCCTGAAATGTTTGATAGACATCTCAACTATGTTGGTCCTAAAATGTAGGCCTCTAAACACTTTACTTACAAAATATGCCGATTTCTCTTTGCCTTCGACTTCATGCACTTAAAAGCTAAAATGTTTAAGGAGTATATTATCTCACATTTTTCAACATTTTATCTTAAAAAATCTTACTAGTATACGCATCGATCAAAAGTGTTGTTGGAATCAAATGGGACAAGAGTTTATATTATATTTGCACTATTGTTGTGTAATTGAAAAATCTTGTGTTTTTGAATGTTGATTAGCTTCAGTTTGTTAAAACGATTTGTTCTGCCAAGATGTTGTACCAGATGTTTTAAACATGTAGTACGACATCTTTACTTAAGGTGATATACCGTATTTCGCATTCTTTAGAGTGATGTATTTTCACGTGTACAATCTAAGAAGATTTGATTAAAGAGTTTGTTTGTTACTTATGCTCCAAGAAGTGTGTGGTTCTAGAAGTTTTCCTCTGTCGGTTTATGTTGCTGAATATTTGAAATCATTTTCAAAATATATTTGGAAAAAAAAAATTGTGCTTGTAGAAGATTATTGCTGAAAATATAATTGTGGACAGATGAAATCGTTTGGCCTATTGAAGAAAAACCTCATGCAGAACAATGGTTGTATAAGAAGACCGCCCTTAGTTAATACTCAGCGAAGCCGTCGTTGAAGAATTGAGTTTTAGGGTTTCGTTGTTTTTGAGTCTTTTTGTTTTATTGTATTTCGCTATAGTGTTGCTACTGATTATCAAAAGCTTAGAATTGGTTTATTTTAGTTGAGTTGTAATTTGTCTTTTTATACCACTCTAATGCATCTGGTAAGAGTTGGTTTGTCTTTTGGAGTTGCTCTCCTATTTTATTGTAACTGAGATTGAGACGGTGACTGGGGATAGTGATTAAGAGAAATTGAGAGGGATTTCTCATATTTAGAGGGGGTTCTAGATGTAAATACACAGGTAGTATTAGGTGAAGAGGAAGTGAACAAGGTTTGTTCACATAAGACTAGGAATTGATACTATTTAGAGTGAATTTCTTTTTTTGGGTGGATTCCCCTCAGATGTAGGTGACGTTGTACCGAACAAGGTTACCAAATCTCTTGTGTTCTTTATCGCACTTTATTTCATTCATGTACGTTGATTATTGTGCTATGTTATCGTACACATTGCCTAGGACATCGTGTAGAACATCTTTCCTACGAGAACTAGAATTTCAAAAAAGATAAGCATGATTTGTTACAATAAGTCACAATTATCTATACATATTATTTTAATCGAAATTTAAATTTAATAAAACATTATTTGTAATTTATACATGTTAGTACAATAGAAAGAGCATATAGACGGGCACGAAGTGCCCATCAACCGCTAGTCCCTCACTATATGTGTGTGTGTTTTTCAGGCATCCTCATAGTCAAAACATAAATTGCATTTGAATATGGATAAATAAATTTGGTTATTGAATATATGTTAGATTTAATTTTAATTTAAGGAAATATTTTAATTTTAGGGAATTTTAAAAATAAAGGAGAAATGGCATTTGTATATGGACAATATATTGTTGAGTCCATATGTGAATTTTATAAGAAAAAAATATATATAAAAAGTTATCAATTACAATAGAATATTACAATAGCAGTAGGTGAATTTTTCCATGCTCTATTTGATGAATAATGTTGTAGAAAGTATTGTTTGATGCTGAGGTTGGTCAAGTTATGTATACATATTCACATTTTCTATAAATTACAGTTTCCTACTTTCTTTTTATTTAATAAATTTGTAATTTAATATATATATATATATATATATATATATATATATATATATATCATTTTTCCTTTCTCCAAGCCAGGTCATGTGTCATCTAAAATATGACAATATTTAGGATGAGAAGATTCAAAAACAAAAACAAACAAAAAAAAAAGTGAAAAAGTACCATCGTAGGGTGCTCCAATCCATTTCTTTGAAAAATTGAATTTCCAGAAGCAACAATATTGATCGTACGATTTTGATTATAGAAGACAATGCAAGATCATATATGATTCTATTTCAAAATTTTAACTGTTAGATCATAATCAAACGATTTTGTTTATTGTAGATCTAATGGTTGGATTTTGATGTTCTACCCTTCGAAAATATAGACCAGTTAAACAATCTAGATAGTTCTCTATCCATCACATGGCTCACCATGTGTGAATTTAAAAAAATCAAATAATACTCTAAACATCAAATCTAGATCGTCTAATTTTAATCTAACAATCATATTTTGTCTGGCTCTATCTTACTTTGTGTGCTTGCATGAATTCCTCCATACAGAAGATCGAGTCCTTATTGGCCCACCACTATTTTATATGACTTGCCTCTAGAGCCGTTGTCACTATATACTCTTTCTTTGCCGATTCCCAATACTGATTTCACTGAAAGTTTTCCTCTCTCTTTCTCACTCTCTCTCTCTCTCTCTTGAAACTCTTCCCTGAAATCTACTTTCAACACTATCAGAATGGTAAAGCATACTCATTTCAATTACAATGCCAATTTTAATTCTTTTCTTTTTTTTCTTACTACATTCGTTGTTTTTGTCACTTAGGACATGATGATTGTGCCATGGCTGAAAAATTTGCTTGCAATCACGGCATTCTTCACGTCATGTGAAGTTCACCCGAATGAGTCAAAAAATGAACGCAACATGTTCTGTCTCGAATGCAATGACAATCCATTTTGCGGATCTTGCATAAAATCTCATCACAAAGATCATCGAGTAATCCAAGTGAGTGTTCTTTAAAGGGATAGCTAGATCTATATAATTAATATCTCCATAATCTTTGTTTCTTTATGTGATATCCATTTATCTTTATTTAATTTTTGTTACATTCAAATAGTTTTATATTTTTTTTTTTTTTTTTTACTTTGGGATGTAAATTTTAACTTTTATACTTGCAATTACAAATCAGGTGAGGAGATCATCTTATACTAACGTCATTAAGACAATAGAAATTTACAAGCATTTGGATATTCTAGGAATCCAAACGTATGTGATTAGCAACTTTACAGTTGTATTCATAAACAAGAGGCCTTATTCCCAGCCTACAAAGAAGACGATTGGTATAATTGGTTGCAATAGCGACTATCTTTGTAAGACATGTCAAAGAAATCTTGTTGGTCCTTATTACTTTTGCTCTCTGGCATGCAAGGTAAATTGTTTTTCTCGATCTCATTTTCTTTTTCCTTATCATGTCTCTCTTTTTTTTTTTTTTTATAAATCCTCTTTTTTTTTAATTTATTTTGTAAATAAATTTTAAAAATTGTGTTCAAATAGTTATTTGAGAATGTAATTTATGTTTACTAATTTTTATTGGTATTTGAATCGCTTTATTTTTTATTGGGGGTAAAGAATGGAAATACTTTTTTCCGTTGATTATGATTGTTGTACTTTTGTTATTTTTTTTCTTTTTTAAATATAATTAATTAATGTTTCATTGTGTGTATATGATACAAGTTTGAATGCATAAAGAAGGATGGGGGCTTTTTCCTAAGTGCAAAGGAGACAGAAGAAATGGAAAGATTGTTGGAGGAATCGATCAAGGCACCAAAACAAAAAGCCAAAAAATCACGTGAACAAAATCTAAAACGAAAAGTAGATGAAGCTGGAATCAACAATGAAGAAAACGAAGAGGATGAAGAAAATGAACAAGAAGAAAGAGAAAACATGCTTCCTATCCAAAAGCCAAATTCAAGAAGAAAGGGAATACCTCATAGGGCACCCTTTTTTTAAGGCCTAAATCATGTAATTGAGAAATTTAAATAATACAATATCATCTATCTAGAGATAGATTTCTAGCTAGATCCATATTTATGTTTTCATGATAATAAATTACTTTTGAAACATTTGATTTCGTTTCCTTTGTTAGATTCATTAAATTAATATTTGAAACATGCCAAGTTTTCTATTAGGTAATGCTGCATGTAGCGAAAGAAGTTATTGTGAATCCATCACAAATAATTTCATCATGATTTAAAACCAAGACAAAACAACCACGAGCTTCGCAGGAAGAAAACATATGTTAGTTCATAATAATATGCATGCTTTCTCTTTTTTTCTTTTAAGAATGCATGATTTCTCTTAGTTTGTAAAAGAGAAATGCTTTTTCCAGCGATTCATTATTTCGCGGAACATCACGACATGTTATACCAAAAATCCTTTATTTTTTTGTTACCACGTGATTGCCAAGTGGAACCTGGTTTTTTTATTTTATTTTAACAAAGCAGTTTAGCTATCGAGATACATTCGTAAGACTTTTCTCGTGACGTATAGCACTTTCCCTTGTAAAATTAAGCAAATAATGCTTTTCCAAATAATGTCATCGTGATTTTTAGGGTGTGTGGGGAATGGGGATGATTATTAAGCGTTTTGTGTTTGAAAAAAATCCAATGTCATTAATGTTAGTTTTAATTTAGTTTTATCAGTCAAATGAACGTTAGTTTATTTAAATATAAAAAAATAATTCTACCCAAAAAAAAAAACTGAATAAAAATAGCAAAGTAATTTGACTAAGGAAGACATTATATTAATTTAAAACTAAGGAAATTATAACCGAATAGTTGTTCGAATATTTTAATCAAATTAATGGATTAAATGTATATTTTTAAACTTATAATATTTTGTCTTTTTGTTTCAAAATTTAATTCTACAAATAAAATATTTTATATTAATTTACAGTTATTGACTGCATCGTTGAGAAAAATTAAGATGCATATCATTTAATTGAATATATATTATAATATTCTCCCTTAAAAAAGTTAGGGTTAAATAAGTTTTTCATCCCTATAAATATATCAAATTTTAATTTTAGTTTCTAAAAAATAAATGAAAAGTTTTCACTCTCACAAAATTTTTTGTTTTATTTTTGGTCCTAATGGATATAATTGACATTTTTTTAACATAATACAAATATATAAAGGTTGAACATAATAAACAAACATAAAATGGATAATCTTGATATTCACATGAACATCAAGTGGTCATTAAGGATCAAAACCAAAATAAAAAAATTTATGAGGATGAAAACATTCAATTTAATTTTTTAAGAATTAAAATTAAAATTCGCTACATTTGAACACCAAAGAACAAAAAAACTCAGTGAAATGCCGTTATTTTTGAATTGCCAAAGTGCAAAATATCCTGATATAGCCTCAAGCATATATCCTCTTTGTTTTTCTTGTTTAGCACTGCAACAAGAAATGGTATGGCATGAATGATTTAAAAGGTCCCTGTCATTTGAATAACAAGAAAATCATTCATAGAACAAGTAGAAGAACATTCACATTCATAGAACATTCACATTGGACTCTTCAATATATATACCCTCCTCACTTGGTTGATAGAACAAGTATTCAGAATGTGAATGTTGTGCAATCGGAAGCCGAAGTAGAAGAACCACCGCCTAATGGAGCCAATGAATTTAATCCAAATGAGATTGTGCGTGATCTCGGTATTAGGAAACAAATTCATGCGTATGCTACGAATATTCAAGACCAAGTGAGGAGGGCATATATATTGAAGAGTCCAATGCAACAAAATTTGCCAAGTTTTCCTCATGCTCAATTTGGAAGTGCTACAAGAGAATTTTCTAGATCATGGTATGACAAGTATACATGGATTGATTACAGTGAATTCAAGGATGCAGCTTATTGTTTCTATTGCTTTCTCTTTAAGCAACCCGGAAGGGCCGAGCACTTTGATTTTGAAGTCTTCACCAAAGACGGATTTAAAGATTGGAAGCATGCATCTCAAGGCTTGAATGATCATATTGGTAGTCATGATAGTATGCACAACTCATGTATCAAGCACTATGATGATTATAATAATCAAAGACAAAGTGTGACAAGTAAGTTTTCTAGAGCAACTAAGGAATAAGAAGAATTGTATAAGATCTATTTGACTTGTTCTCTATATTGTACTGGATATCTCATAGTACAAGACATTGCTTTCTGTGGCCATGATGAAACCTCTAATTTTGTAAACAAGGCAATTTTAGAGAGATGATAGATTGGATAAAATCTAATAATGAACTAGTGAGATATGCTTTTGACCGTGGTGGAAAAAATTGTCAAATGACTTTCGGTGACATTCAAAAGGACCTTTCAATGTGTTGTGCACATGAAGTTACCAAGGTGATTATGGAAGAGCTTGGTGATAGACAATTCTCTATGCTTATTGATGAGTCACATGATATATCCTCCATCAAAGAGCAAATGGCGGTGATGTTGAGGTTAATAGTTGTATTTTCCAATTTCTATTACCTATTATTCTCCATGCCTCCATATAACCCTGTTGAATTTGTTTTCTAGGTTCTTGAACGACCAAGGGAAAGTTGTGGAACGATTTCTTGCTCTACATCATGTCAAAGATACTACTTCCGAGGCACTAAAGAATGCTCTTTATGGTAGTCTTGATCGTTACAAGTTATCTATTTCAAGGATACGAGGACAAGGAAAAAATCTTGCAAAGAAATGATCTTAATATTTTGCTTGCCTTGGAATTAATTAATGTCGTCAAAGCTCGATTGGCCACATTGAAAGATAGTGGTTGGGATAATTTATTTTTTGCTGTACAAAAATTTTGTGTTGCTAAAGGTATTCTGGTGCCAAATATCGATGAAGAAATACTGGTTCGGGGTCGTTCAAAACTAGAAGGGAGGACTGTCACTAATCTTCACCATTACCGTGCAGAGATTTTTTATGTTGCTATTGACAAAATATGTGTGGAGATGGATCACCGCTTTAGCGAAGGAAGTAACATTGTGTTTGATTGCTTCTCATGTCTTGACCCCAAGAACCTTTTCTCCAAGTTTGATGCTGATAAGTTTGCTCATCTTGCTGATATTTATCATGCAGACTTTTCTGATGGTGGTCGTGGAACAACAAGGGAACGACTTGGACCTTATGTACTTCAAGTGAAAAGGCATGCCTCCTTTTCTTCTTGAGAAGAGTTCAAAGTTTGGCTATGAAGATGGTTCAAACTGAGAAACATTTGGTGTTTTCATTGGTCTAGAAACTTATTGAGTTGGCTTTGATATTTTCGGTGTTGACAGCATCCGTTGAAAGAGCTTTTTCAGCAATGAAGATTATAAAGACTAAATTGCCAGAAGATCAACGATGTGTTGTTCAATGACTTGATGATATGTTACACCGAGCGGGAGATATTCAAGTCATTTGATGATGTTGATATTATTGAAACATTCACTGCAAAGAGATCTCGAAAAGGACATTTACTTCCTAATTTTATTTAGTACATTTTTGATAGGTTATATTTCATCTCTTATTTCAAATTGTACTTTTGTTAAAAAAAATTATGAACCTCTTATTTCAATATATATTATGTCACATGTGAATTTGCGATTAAATTTTTGCCCAAACTCTATAAAATTTCTGGCTCCGCCATTGATGCATTTACTTAAAAAGAAACATTACTACATGACTTCAAACTCAATTGTGAAGAAATCAATTTTACAAATTCATTTTTTATACATTTAAAAATGATTTTTTACCTCCAAACATAAATATTACTCTTAAATTCTTTTTTTTTTATTTTTAAAGAATTACACCTAAATTCATCATTCATCTCACTTTTATATAGATGTATTTAACATAAATAATCTCACCTTAAACTCAATCTTAATCAAAATCAATTTTACAAAAATCAATTAAATCAAAATCAATTTGCACCACCAAGAACCCAATCAATCTTTTCCATAATCACATTTATCAAATTCTAACGCAATCAGACAAAAAAATGCTTAAGATTGATGTCAACGCATACTGTAAAAATAAACTGTCTCATGTAATTTTTCAAAAGCTTTAAATTGTTGCGCTTTTGAAGTTCTAGTTGTATTTTTTTTCCTTCACTCCACGGGAAGCAACAATTGTTCATGATACAATGATATCTGATTGTCAAAAAGAACATGAACTGTGTTGTTTTCTACAGCTACGTTCTGGAATCTTGTCATCATCATAACATTAACTCCCATCAGAGACAAGAAGGGTAACTCTCCAAAAAATAGTTTGTTTAAAGAGCTGAAAAAATGGTAATCCATTAGTATAATGTAATATATACTACAACCAAGTTCTTTAAAACAAGCATCATAAAGTGAGTATTGTATTAGTCCATGCAAAAACATATACTAAAATAATTAAAAGGCAAAAACAAGCTAGTACAAAGGAGAAGATAAAAAAACAAAACCCAAGAATGTTCAGATGGACATAAACATCGTGGCACATTTTCAATTACCATTTAGAACTTACCATTCACTTTTAACCCCACGTATATACTTGATCCTTCAGTTCTTGACACATGCCCTCCACATGTCAACATATAGTGCCCCATGCCAATGGGTTGGTTTTGGTTATAAAAGTTAAATACTACCTTAATATTATTTTCTGTTGCAAAGAAGCTTCAAAGGTGAGTGAAAGGGATAGTTAATGGCTCCAAAGAGTGCTAAGAAAGTGGTGGTTAGATCCACAAGGAAAGTTGTTCAAGAAAGTGTGCAAGTTTCTGTTGTAAGCAGCCACAAAAGATCAACACGAGGTAACAACAAAGATGTTGAGATAGATAAAGATGCAGGCAATGCTACTCAACAAGAGCATGTGAGGATCATTCCTGTTCAAGAAGTGACTTCTCAAACCAAAGAGGATACAAATACAAACACAAACACAACCACTGTCACTTCTGAAGACACAACAAATCAAGAAAACACTCCAAATGATGCTACAATGGAACCCAAAACCCCACTCTCGAATAAAGAGCAGGAGAAAAAGGTTAGGACCAAGGAAGGAGGAAATGATGGTAAAGGAAAAAGGAAGAAGAAAAGGGGGAGGAGAATGGGTGAAGGGTATCAGAGATATGTGTATAGGGTACTAAAGCAAGTGCATCCTCAAATGGGGATTTCATCTCAAGCTATGACTATTCTGAATAATTTGATGAATGACATGTTTGAGAAGCTAGCTGATGAAGCTGCAAAACTGACAGCGTACACAAAACACATGACACTAACGTCGAGGGAGATTCAAGGTGCAGTGAAACTGGTTTTACCAGGAGAACTTGGAAAACATGCTATTGCTGAAGGAGCCAAAGCTGTTACCAATTATGTATCTTATGTTGCCTGATATATAGAGGCATACAAGTCTTCATGTTTATATGATGCTCCAGCCTTTTGTATAGTAAGTTTGGGTGTGCTGTGTGGCTGAGTGTGCCCCCTAAGTTTGTTTGTTTTTCCGATTTCTTTTAGGAGAAGAAAAGTGCAGAAAACTAGAATGGTTGTTTTTTATGTGAACTACTTTCACTGTGTTGATTGCTAATTATCACCTATAGTAGGAGAAGCTCTTTAACTTATTCCTTATTAATGTAGGACTTGTTTTCCCAATATATTCCACTGTTTGTTAACTTATTTCTTATTATACTAGGTTTCATATTGACCTAACTAACTTATATTGAACTAACTCATATTTACAAAATTAACTTGCTTCTTAGGCTATATCTCTTTTTAATGTGGAATTTAAATATTTTCCATAACTCTTCGCAATCATTCTTCAGCATTTAAGAATAGTTCAAACAATCACGAGTACGTTGTCTAAGAAATAAATTGAAAAATGCCAAGTGTATACAACAATAGTGAATGTCAATTATATCTTGATACAAGAATTTTTCAAGATAACGCACCGAGTACATTATGTTGAACATTGAAATAAGCCATTACTTGTGTTAAGTAAATGTTGCTTATCATCCCGTATTAGATATTGAGCTACATTTTACGTTTCATCAAGAAACCTATACATAGAAAACTGAAAATGCAAATGCAACTTTACATGACAAAGGTGGAAACTGGTCCTATTTGATCTATCTATACAAAATCATCTATAAAGGAATTATATCTCAAAACTCCCAAACCAAAAAAATTACATTCATTCAGAATCCAAATTCCAAAATAGAACCATCAGGGGTTGCTTCACAAAGGAAGAAAAAGAAAACAATCATCAGGTGTTTCCCTCAATGAACTCAACATAGATACAGTAATCATGGCAAGAATCAGAAAAGAAAATTAAAATAAAAAATACCTGGAGACGTCCAGGGGATAAAACTTGTAATCCTGTACTTTGTTTATGTGATCCTTAAAGCAAAAATACTTATATAGAATTATATAGAATAAGCACGAATCACTTCCACCACTGGTGCTCGACACATTGGACACTTTTTTCTACTATCAAGCAATTGATTTGCACATTTTGAACATGTGCACATGTGCCCACATCTGCAAGACAAGTACAAGCGCATGAAAAAAGTTATTAACATTAGGAACAAAGTAGTTTATGATGTGTGAAATTGATGCTTAATATTACCTGTACAACAAACAATCAATACTGCCTTCGCAGCATATACAGCAAAGCCCTTTCCTCACACATTCCCATTTAGATTCATCTGGCGAAACATGGTCATGTACTCCTGTGATGAATTTAACTTGGTTATTTAATAGTTGTGCTTGGGAGAGAGATTGATAAACGTCGATTAATTTTGTAAAATTGATTCTGAATAGAATTCATTTTAAAAAAATTAACTAAGTAATAAGTGAATCTGGAGTAAAATGATTTATGTTTAAAACAAATACTCCTAGTCAAACTAAGATTTAGAGTCGAAATCAGCTTTGCCTAACAAGAACAAAAATCATATATTTTCACTAAAATCACGTTTGACATTAAGACAAAACCAATTTTGATACAAGTTAGGTCGAGGCAAAGGAAAATAAGATACAAAATATAAAAGGCACCAATGAATTATAGACCTGATGAACCAGTTGAGCGATTAAGAGCTGCAGAGACTTCTTGTCTTATTGAGCGTTGCAACTCAAGCTGCATATCCATACAAGCCTCTAGCATTCTCTGCATATTATTCATCCTTTGCTGTAGCCTAACCATGTCAATTCTCAAGTCACTAATATTATCCCAGTCCTGCCGAAAAAATAAAATCAGAAAATTATTATTATTCAAATATTGACACAGGTACAATGTAGAAATTTGGAGACTTTGATGTCAAGACTAGGGAGTATGGAGTACATCAGCTAAAGGAAATCGGTTGTGTCCTGCAAATGAATTCACAGTTCCTCGGCGCTGATTGTTTATGCCGTTCTGCTGTGTCCAATTGTCATGACGTGAGTGTCGATCCCATAGAGGAGGCAGAGGGGGAGGTGGTGGTGGTAAAGGCAGGTTAAGTGAATTATTGACAATGTCCTCTGTATCAACAATCTGATCCCTTCTCTGCTGCTCCAGGTCTTGTTCTGTTGAGGAAGAAGACGGGGTTGTTTCTTGCAGCTCTTCCCACTCAACGTGAGCATGACCTTGCCTTTCAACATATGATTGTATCAGCTGGTCAAGACTTTCACGAAAACTGCTGCGTAGGAGGTTTGAGACACTTCTCCTGCAGAAGGAAAAGATATATTTATTCTCTCTTTCTTTTTCGTTTCAAGAAAAAAATTGCTAAAACTCTTCAGTCATATCTACATACCTACTTAGCAGTTCCCTGAGTTCAACACTGTACACGTTGTCATCTTCTGGAAAATAGAATCCATGAATTCTACCAACTGGAGTTGCTCCATTATCAGAAGGTCCTCCCAACCAAATTTCCACAGCTTCTTGAAAGCTGCCATCTTCTTGCCACACTTCGGAGGCAGCTACTTGCTCTTGCAGACGAGAATTTTCTCCATCATCATTTCCCAAGATGTTTTGAGGCCATTCATTTGATGTGCTACTGAGCTGATTATCATCCACACTTTCCTGAGTACTATCCCTCCACTCAACGTTAGTTTGATGCCAGTCACTTCCTTCATTTTCAATAATAATTTCTTCATGTTGCTGTCTTTCTAGAGCAACAGATTCAACCAAATCTACATTATCAATGATATTGCCCTCTGCACGATTGTTGTGATTTGATAAATTGCTTTGTTCACCAGTTATATCACCCCGCATAGACTCCTCAGTATGTATATCACTTGGTTCTTGTTCTTGTTCTTGCAGATTGCTATGCTCCGTAACTTCAATTTGCAAGCTTTGTTGGGTAAGGTTGTTACCAGTATCTTCGGATGGTATTGTGTCAACATTTTGTGCATTGCCATCTCTTCTTTCAACACTGATATTGGAAGACGACTCACAAATTCCTGTTTCTTCTTCTTCATCATGAGCACATGACATCCCAAGTCTATCACTTCCCTTATTATTAGGCTTTGATTGTTCGGAATGTGCAGAGGTGACTACTTGTGAACTTGTGGCTCCAGTTTGTTCAATTCTATCGACATCAATATCACCGTCAGATGAGGTATCAGATAGGTTGCTTGCTGCTTGACCATAACCTAAATTGTCCTTTCTAAACGAAAATCCTTCCCTATTCAAAAGACAAGTTAACGTCATTGGTATGACGCACATACAAAAAAAAAAAAAAAAAAAGAAAACATTTTAATGACGGAAGGGAAAAGGAACAAGTAGCTTTAAGCAGGAAAAATGAAGCAGCAACAAACAGTTACACTTTATTTGGATAACGGGAAACCAAGAAAAAGAGAAGATTATTCCAACCATGTCGACTTTGCAGTAACAATATTAATTTCAAAACGATCTTCTAGCAGCAGTAGCCTTAACCCATCAATCAAACTGTCATTTCCCAACAAAATACATACTATTAAATACACATAACAATTTGGACACATTTGCAATAACATTTATTTCAAAATGATCCTCAAGCAGTAGCAGCCTTATACCATCATTCTGTCTTTTTTTCCAACTAAACTCATACTCCAAAGTGAAGACACACACACACACACACGCACTCATATAAATTGTGCCCTGACTTTTTGTCGACTAAAACAAACAGAACTTTCTTCCATGAACTGAAAAATATGTTCAAGCATGTAAAACTTCCATAAAGCAAAGTTAACAGAAAATCTGAATAAAATAAACCATGAAACGTCATGATTGAAAACAACAAACAGAATGAAAACAATGTGACAGCTCAGCACGTATTAGTGAACATAACAAAAAATGAAAACAAAACCCAAACAAACACACCTAATTTTAATGTTAGCAATATCCACCTTCTTCACTTCAATTTTACCATCTTAAATGATGTTGTTATTGTGCTACAATATTCTGCCTTTACGTCCTCATTTCGCAGCCATAAGCTTAGAATAACGAAACTTAGAGTTATATATTTCTGTATCAAAACCACGTGTTTGAACAAATACAATAAATGTACACCAATCTGCCCTTATACATATATTGGAAGGAGTTATTAGACATTCCAAACCAAAGAGGGACATGAATAGCAGAATATCTCAGTACATGTCAGCTATATGGGTCGAAAATAGAAGAGAAAGACGGAAGATGTTTGACCTATTAACAGAATGCAAGAAACTTAGGAAATCAAAAAGGAAGTCACAAATAGATAAGTTAGCAGAGAAATCAATCAATCCAGATGACTTCAAACAAAATTAAAAATTAGCTTCTTCTCAACTTAATGGAAATACGACTGCATACCTTAGACATGATACAGTCTGTTTTTGTCTCAGTAAGCCTAATTCACTTTCTGCAATGGAAGTGGACCGGTTACTATCAATGGGTCTATCATTTCTCAAAAACCTGCCTCTAAGCAAGGCCTGCAAATATTTTTACCAAACAATCATCAGTTGCAAGAGCAAAGCTCATATTCTAACAACAACAACAACCAAGCCTTATCCCACTAAGTGGGGTCGGCTACATGGATTAAATGACGCCATAGTGTTCTATCATACACCAAATTTGGATCCAACTCATTGACCTCTAAATCCTTTCTAATGGTTTCTCTAATAGTTTTCCTAGGTCTTTCTCTACCTCTTTTAACATATTCTAATAAAGTCCTAGATTTTAAATTTTTTAATTATAGATTTAAATATAGGTTTGTTTGTTTAGATTTGAAAAAAATGCTTTTAAGGTATAGTTTTTAGTAGTTATTTCCTCTTGATACACTGTCATTTCAAGCTTCAGAGAACAAAATAGCTTCTTTTTTTATTTTTAAAAATCTCAAGTGTTATGAAAATTTCTACTTATGTTTTTCAGTGTTCTTAAATAGAGGTTTTGCATTAAGGAATTGAAACAAGTCGCTACTGTTCAACGATGCAGTATTTAGTACAAAATCTTGTGAAATAGAGGCGCAATAAACGCTGTTGCATAGTGGAATTTAAAACAACCACTATTGTTCGCGATCTGTAATTGACAACATTTGAAATTAATTATTATAAAGTGTTATCTTTCTTTCAAACGGGGACTGTCTTCCTTTTCTAAATTATTTACATTTCAGTTTCTAGGTATTTTTGTACTCTGTAATGCACATAATACTGGTCACCTTTCGCTAAGCCTACCATGATACTGTTTCATTTCAAGTTCCCCAACAAATTGAGTGAGCATAAATTGATAAAAATACTTTAAGTGTTCACTAACAGTTTCACTAACAAATAATTTACTCATTACACAGATAAAAATGGTCCGCTGTCCATGGTAGATACACATATGGTGCAAAAAAAGTTAAGAAATATGATAAATAAGATGTATCATTTAGTGAACAAACCTGAATGCGATTGCGATGGGGAAAATGAGATACAGCCCGACGTTCCAACAATTCCTGAACCTCTCTTTGCCTCTCCATCACAGCCTTCTTAACCATATCAAGCAAAACCTGCCGACCACGTAATTTACGGATTCTTCTTCGTGATATATGCTCACTTTGGCCTTCATTCTGGTTACCAAATTCAGCAGGTTGTTCTTCCCTATTTTCCCCAACAGAAACACCTCGCAACCGGCTACTCGTCTCTACCCATTCCCTTACGATACTAACTCTTTCCTGGTCAGTTCCCCCAAGCAATTCACCCCTCGAACCACTATTCCCTCGATTAATATTTGATGCACGATCCCTAGAACCACCATTACTCATCCATCCCCTGAAAATTTTCCTCACTCTTTCCCTCCCAACCTCTCCAATATCAGCAGAGTTTTCACGAATAGAACTGTTCAACTCCTCCTGATCCTGTTCATATTGAGACCCATTTTGACTTTGTGACTGTGACCATGTTTCAGATTCATTCTCACCTAAACCTGCATCTTCCTGTGATGGGTCTACAACCAACCCCTCACTCCTTTGTTGAACTAATACTTCATCCGGTCTTCCTTGAACCTGTCTCACCATATGCTCATCTTCAATCTCTCGCCACATTTGCAAAAGCGAAGATGACCGTCCACCTCCCCTTCCTCCATCTTCTTGCCTCCGTGGTGACCGAGAATGAGACTCCCTCAGGAAATTAGTATCCAACACAGCTGCATTGTGCACTCCAGCAACAGCCATTTCTAATTCCCTGACAAGCACGCAGCAGAATCACCGATCTTTTCAAACCATCTGATTCAAACACACTAAAAATCATAAGCAAATAGCAAAATAGGAAAATCAAACACTCCAAAACATATCATTTCACATTAATTCCTATCCATTTCAATCACTTATCCATTATCATTATTCTAAATCTACCCGCTAAATCATCGCAATAACAATCACGATCCATAGCAATCCATGATTTTCAGAGAATCACAATCGCGTTACGTTTTCGGAAAAATCAAAAACTGTTACTCCGTGGCCCACATCGCAATTTTTTACCTTTATTTAAAACCATTCATCCTAATTCCTAATTAACCTCATCAGTCAATAAATTAAATAACAAACTTGGAATTTTCAAAATTTACAATTGAAGAACGTACTTTATCTAATCATTCTTGCAATATTAATAGCATCATACCTAATTAAACAAAAAATTACCAATAATAAAATCAAATTATACCTATATTAGAGTTTGACCAAACAAATAAGGAACTAAATTAAGCTAAAATTCTAAATAAATGAGAATCCACAAAAATTTCTAAAGGAACAAAACGACACTCAAATCCGCGTTTCAGATCAATCAATTACAATCCAAGTTCTTAAGAAAAAAAAATCGGATTATTATTGATTAAGAAACGAATGAGTTAAAACGCAGCGTTTGATTCATGAGAAGGAAGAAAAAAAAATACCAGTGATGCGAATTTTGGTGTAAGATCAGAAACCCAATGTTTCTGAATGAAAATATCTTAGGAAGAAATTTAGAGAGAGAAAGAACGAGCGAAAATGGAGATACAGTTGAATTTAGAGAGAGAGAGGGGGGGGGGGGGTAAATATGGACACGTCAGCAATTGTGTTCTTTTTAGTATTTATTTATTTTTTGACTTTTTTGACACTAACGTCTGAATATTTTATTTGTTTTAATCAAAGAGGTCATGATTTCGGTGACACGTGGCAGAAGATTATGTGGAATTACGGGGGAATTGACTAGACGTGCCAATGACAAATCTTAAAACGGACGTCAAGTTTTGGAAAGGCATTCTAGTTCTAGAAAGAGGAAAAAAATAATTGAAAGTATCTTGTTTTATAAAGAAAAAATTAATTGAAAATATTTTCTTTTGACCAAAAAAAATTAAAATACTATTTCTAGAAATTAAAGCTTTGATGCAAAAATAGAGAAATTTGATATAAGGTAAATATGTTCTTCATTCCTATAAAATTACGAGTTTTTAAGTTTCTAGAAAGAGAAAAAAAATTGAAAATATTTTGTTTTATAAAGAAGAAAACTAATTGAAAATATTTTGTTTTGACCAAAAATGTTAAAATGTTATTTCCAGAAATTAAAGCTTTGATGCAAAAATAGAGAAATTTGATATAAGGTAAATATGTTATTCATCCCTATAAAATTACGAGTTTTTAAGTTTTAGAAAGAGAAAAAAAATAATTGAAAATATCTTGTTTTATAAAGAAAAAAATTAATTGTAAATATTTTGTTTTGACCAAAAAAAATTAAAATATCATTTCTAGAAATTAAAGCTTTGATGCAAAAATGTTAGGGAAATTTGATATAAGATAAATATGTTTTAATACTTACGAAATTACGAGTTTTTGAGTTTAGTTACTATAAAATTTTATAATGATAATATTAATCATATATAATATTGTAGTTTTTTTTGGTAGTGATATAATATTGTAGTTTGTAATAATAGTTTCTATTTTGAAGAAAAAATACAAAATATTGATATTTTTAGTCTTTATGCAGCAAATAAGGACTTAAAAGTGAATAAAATCTTTGTAAGGATTAAAACATATTTAACATGTTGATATATACTTATAGATTTTTTATTTCACACATATTTTTTTTAGCGAATGCAAAACTAATTCATTTCATGCATAATCAACGGATGCATAATAGTAGGTACGATATAGAATATATGGGGGCTATGATCACATAAAGAGAATTTAGCAATACAATGAGTTATTTTATTTTATTAGATATAATAATACTTCAAACTCATTAAAGGGGTATGAGATAAGGCAAGAGTATTAGCTATAAATTTACAATCTTTTTTTGTTGTTGAGAAAAGCTATAAATTTACAATCGTTTTCGAACAAAACAGCATGTATTCTGTTCCATATGATCACTTTGATATATTCAAGCAAGCTAATGGCTTTACCTTTTAATGCTAAAATGGTGGAAGGGAAGTGCATATATAATTTGATTTGCCAAGTAAGAACAACCCCAAAGAGCCTTTAAAACACATATTATACCCCAATATATAGTTGTTGTTCAAAATGGAGGCTTCAATGTTGCACTTTATCATGCCTATCGTCGGTCTGGATCAACTTTACGGATATCATGATTTTTGCTCTTTGTATATGTTGTTTTTGGATTTCCAAACTATTGTATTTGGATTTTCAAATTCTATTATCTACCGAAGTTGTTACTAAGTTGAATCACGATCAGGTCGCTCTTTTTAAGACGTTTCGTGGCACTGCCCAAAATTGTGCAAGACAGCGTATCAACCACGCCGCCTCCAGGATAAAACAAGCTCAGCTACAACTGTTCGATTAACTACTGCACTGTAGAGAATAGAAACGATATCATCAAGAAGAGGTTGACGGAAATGTATATAAGTCTTTTTAGAATTGACCATATCAACTACCACCTTAGAATCCATCTTAAAAATGAACTTAGAAAGTGATAACACACGACAGTTAAATGGTGGCAAATACACACACTATCTGTTGCAACAATATTTAAAATTAGGAGTGGTCCAATAGGCGGAGGGATTGTAGAGGTGTTCAAGAAACATTATTGTTTAAGATAATAGATTGATTTATTGACACTTGCGAAAAATATTTTTTAAAGTGCTTTCTTGTGTGTAATATTAAGATTAAGATCATTTGAAAAAAAATGGATACAGGCGGTGGAGGAAGTTGGGCATTTTTTAAAGTGCTTTATTATGTTATATAGATATGACCTCGATGCGTCGGAATTTTTTTTAAACGAAGATGTTTTGGGAAAAATTACATTAGAAAGGAACGTGAAATTCGTAGGAAATATTTATGAAAAACTCATTTATCTCATCTTTCGCATAACTTATTGACCAATTGTTATTGTTTAATTTTTGATTTTGTATATTTCAAGTAACTAATGGTTCATTTTTTGAATTTTTAAAAATCCGAGCTAAATGGATGTCAAGTTAATTACTTTGTTAATTTTTGGATTTTACATGTTTTTGACCCTTTCTCACTAAAACGGCCATAACTTGGGATGTCCTTATCCGGTAGGAGCTTGTGAACATTCGTTGGAAAGCTAGCAAGCATAGATAAAACCTCGATGCGTCGGAATTTTTTTTAAACGAAGTTGTCTTGGGCAAAATTCCATTAGAAAGGAACGCGAAACTCGTAGGAAACGTTTAAGAAAAAACCCATTTATCTCATGTTTCCCATAACTTATTGACCGATTATTGTTTAATTTGTGGTTTTGTATATTTCAGGTGACTAATGGTTGATTTTTAGAATTTTTAAAAATACGAGCTAAACGGATGCCAAGTTAATTACCTTGTTAATTTTCAGATTTTAGATGTTTTTGACCCTTTCTCACTAAAACGGCTATAACTTGGGATGTCCTTATCCGGTAGGAGCTTGTGAACATTCGTTGGAAAGCTAGCAAGCATAGATATAACCTCGATGCGTCGGAATTTATTTCAAACGAAGATGTCTTGGGCAAAATTCCATTAGAAAGAAACGCGAAACTCGTAGGAAACATTTAAGAAAAAACCCATTTATCTCATTTTTCCCATTACTTATTGACCGATTATTGTTTAATTTGTGGTTTTGTATATTTCAGGTGACTAATGGTTGATTTTTAGGTTTAGGGTTTAGGGTTTTAGGGTGTTTAGGGTTTTAGGTTTTTAGGGTCTTTAGGGTGTAGGGTTTAGGGTTTAGGGTTTAGGGCTTAGGGCTTAGGGCTTAGGGTTTAGGGTTTTAGGGTTTTAGGGATTTAGGGTTTAGGTTATAGGGTTTAGGGCTTAGGGTTTAGGGTGCTTAGGGTTTAGGGCTTAGGATTTAGGGTTAGGGTTTAGGGTGCTTAGGGCTTAGGGTTTAGGGTGCTTAGGGTTTAGGGTTAAGTTTTAGGGTTTAGGGCTTAGGGTTTAGGGTTTACGGTTTAGGGTTTAGGATTTTAGGGTTTAGGGTTTAGGGGTTAGGGTATATATAAAAAAACGACTTTATTTTTTTTTTTGCAGAATTTTTTCGTTTTTAAATGACCTATTAGGGGGTATTCCAAAAAAAAAAAATTACAGGGGGGTAAAGCACCATTAACCCTTTTTTAAACTTGCAATTCTATAGCTATCTTGTAGATATCTATAAGAATGAGATAAAATATCATATTTTTTTTTTTTAAATCAACAAATAATATATTAATCTAATACATTTGTAAATGTTTGGTCTCGTGGTAAATAGATAGATAGACCTTGGACATTAAAGAGAAATCAACAAATTATATCAACTTGTGATAAAATGAAATGGACTGGTTTTCCCTTTTTATTTTGATAATACTTAATATTTTAATCTATTAATGTATAATTATAGTTATAAAAAAAATTCTATTTTTTATTTATTATTATAATTATAATTATTAAAATTTGACAAGAATGAGAATGTCCTCGTTAAAATTAAATATTTTTTGTTATATATTATAATGACTAATGAGATGACTTATTTGAAAAACTTCATTACTTGTTAAGGAAAGTATGCATTAAAATTAATAATTATTGAAAATATTACAATTTGATAAAATGGGGTAATGTTAACCGGTGTCTCCGGGACACTGGTTAAGAAAACAAATGTAGTAAGTATTGCATTGGTAAGGAACGCGAAATTCCATTAGAATAATAAATTCCATTAGAAAGGAACCCGGAACTCATAGGAAACATTTAAGAAAAAACCCATTTATCTCATTTTTCCCATAACTTATTGACCAATTATTGTTTAATTTGTGGTTTTGTATATTTCAAGTGACTAATGGTTGATTTTGAGAATTTTTATAAATTCGGGCTAAATAGAGGCCAAGTGAATTACCTTGTTAATTTTTGGATTTTACTTGTTTTTGACCCTTTCTCACTAAAACGGCCATAACTTGGGATGTCCTTATCCGGTAGAAGCTTGTGAACATTCGTTGGAAAGCTAGCAAGCATAGATATAACCTCGATGTGTCGGAATTCTTTTTAAACGAAGATGTCTTGGGCAAAATTCCATTAGAAAGGAACGCGAAACTCGTAGGAAACGTTTAAGAAAAAACCCATTTATCTCATTTTTCCCATAACTTATTGATCGATTATTGTTTAATTTGTGATTTTGTATATTTCAAGTGACTAATGGTTGATTTTTAGAATTTTGAAAAATCCGAGCTAAATTGATGCCAAGTTAATTACCTTGTTAATTTTCGGATTTTACATGTTTTTGACCCTTTCTCACTAAAACGGCCATAACTTGGGATGTCCTTATCCGGTAGGAGCTTGTGAACATTCGTTGGAAAGCTAGCAAGCATAGATATAACCTCGATGAGTCGGAATTTTTTTAAACGAAGATGCCTTGGGCAAAATTCCATTAGAAATGAACGCGAAACTCGTAGGAAACATTTAAGAAAAAACTCATTTATCTCATTTTTCCCATAACTTATTGACCGATTATTGTTTAATTTGTGGTTTTGTATATTTCAGGTGACTAATGGTTGATTTTTAGGTTTAGGGTTTAGGGTTTTAGGGTTTAAGGTTTTAGGGTTTAAGGGTTTTAGGGAGTTTAGGGTTTAGGGTTTAGGGTGCTTAGGGTTTAGGGTTAGGGTTTAGGGTTTAGGGTATAGGGTTTAGGGTTTAGGGTTTAGGTCTTAGGGTTTAGGGTTTAGGGTTTCGGGATTAGGGTTTAGGGTTTAGGGCTTAGGGTTTAGGGCTAAGAGTTTAGGGCTTAGGGTTTAGGGTTCAGGGCTTAGGGCTTACGGCTTAGGGCTTAGGGTTTAGGGTTATAGGGTTTAGGGTTTAGGGCTTAGGGTTTAGGGTTTCGGGCTTAGGGTTTAGGGTTTAGGGCTTAGGGTTTAGGGCTAAGGGTTTAGGGGGCTTAGGGCTTAAGGCTTAGGGCTTAGGGTTTAGGGTTTTAGGGTTTAGGGTTTTACGGTTTAGGGTTTACGGTTTACGGTTTACGGTTTAGAGTTTCGGGTTTAGGGTTTAGGGTTTAGGGTTTTAGGGTTTTAGGGTTTAGGGTTTTACGGTTTAGGGTTTAGGGTTTAGGGTTAGGGTTTTGGGATTAGGGTTTAGGGTTTAGGGCGTAGGGTTAAGGGTTTAGGGTTTCGGGCTTAGGGTTTAGGGTTTAGGGCTTAGGGCTTAAGGGTTTAGGGTTTAGGGTTGAGGGCTTAAGGGTTTGAGGTTTAGGGTTTGGGGTTTAGGGTTTAGGGCTAAGGGTTTAGGGTTTAGGGGGGCTTAGGGCTTAAGGCTTAGGGCTTAGGGTTTAGGGTTTTAGTGTTTAGGGTTTTACGGTTTAGGGTTTAAGGTTTACGGTTTAGGGTTTAGGGTTTAAGGTTTAGGGTTTAGGGTTTTAGGGTTTTGGGGTTTAGGGTTTTACGGTTTAGGGTTTAGGGTATAGGGTTTAGGGTTAGGGTTTAGGGATTAGGGTTTAGGGTTTAGGGCTTAGGGTTAAGGGTTTAGGGTTTCGGGCTTAGGGTTTTGGGTTTAGGGCTTAGGGCTTTAGGGTTTAGGGATTAGGGTTTAGGGCCTAAGGGTTTGGGGTTTAGGGTTTAGGGCTTAGGGCTTAAGGGTTTAGGGTTTAGGGTTTAGGGCTGAGGGTTTAGGGTTTAGGGCTTAGGGCTTGAGGGTTTAGGGTTTAGGGTTTAGGGCTTAAGGGTTTCGGGTTAGGGGTTTAGGGTTTAGGGTTTAGGGCTTAAGGGTTTAGGGTTAGGGTTTAGGATTTAGGGTTTAGGGCTGAGGGTTTAGGGCTTAGGGTTTAGGGTTTAGGGTTTTAGGGTTTAGGTTTAGGGCTTAGGGCTTAGGGTTTAGGGTTTAGGGTGCTTAGGGTTTAAGGTTTAAGGCTTAGGGTTTAGGGCTTAGGGTTTAGGGTTTAGGTTTTAGGGTCCTTAGGGTTTAGGGTTTAGGGTTTAGGGTTTAGGGTTTAGGGTTTAGGGTTTAGGGTTTAGGGTTTAGGTTTTAGGGTGCTTAGGGTTAAGGGTTTAGGTTTTTAGGGTTTTGGGGTTTAGGGTTTTACGGTTTAGGGTTTAGGGTATAGGGTTTAGGGTTAGGGTTTAGGGATTAGGGTTTAGGGTTTAGGGCTTAGGGTTAAGGGGTTAGGGTTTCGGGCTTAGGGCTTGAGGGTTTATTGTTTAGGGCTTAAGGGTTTGGGGTTTGGGGTTTAGGGTTTAGGGCTTAAGGGTTTAGGGTTTAGGTTTTAGGGTGCTTAGGGTTTAGGGTTTAGGGGTTATGGTTTAGGGTTTAGGGTTTAGGGTTTAGGGTTTAGGGTTTAGGGGTATATAAAAATACAACTTTTTTTTTTCAGAATTTTTTCATTTTTTTATGATCTATTAGGGGGTAATCCAAAAAAAAAAATTACAGGGGGGTAAATCAAAAAAAATATTTTACAGTGTGGAAAAACAAAAAATGACCTATATTACAGGGGGGTAAAGCACCATTAATCATTTTTAAAATTTGCAATTCTATAGTTTTTTCGATATTGAATTTCTATTTTATATATATATATATAAGATTATGAAATGTTCATGTAGTTAAGAGTTGAGTTTCAAGATTCCTCTTCTGGACCTCAAGTTTAGATGTATACATAGGGAAAGTCGTGTGCAATGAAAAATGCATGCACGGCTTTAGGGTTTAGGTTTTAGGGTGCTTAGGGTTTAGGGTTTAGGGTTTTAGGGTTTAGGGTTTTACGGTTTAGGGTTTAGGGTTTAGGGTATAGGGATTAGGGTTAGGGTTTAGGGATTAGGGTTTAGGGCTTAGGGTTAAGGGTTTAGGGTTTCGGGCTTAGGGTTTAGGGCTTAGGGCTTAGGGCTTGAGGGTTTAGGGTTTAGGGTTTAGGGTTAGGGTTTAGGGTTTAGGGTTTAGGGCTTAGGGTTTAGGGCTGAGGGTTTAGGGCTGAGGGTTTAGGGTTTAGGGTTTAGGGTTTAGGGCTTAGGGTTTAGGTGTATATAAAAAAACAACTTTTTATTTTTTTGCAGAATTTTTTCATTTTTTTATGATCTATTACGGGGTAATCCAAAAAAAAAAAATTACAGGGGGGTAAATCAAAAAAAATATTTTACAGTGCGGAAAAACAAAAAATGACCTATATTACAGGGGGGTAAAGCACCATTAATCATTTTTAAAACTTGCAATTCTATAGTTTTTTCATTGTAATTTAATGTAATATGCAACCTTTTTTTAATATGAAAGAATTCTATCTTTTTTTTATTTCGATTGGATATACACATCCTTCTATCTTTTTTTTATTTCGATTGGATATACACATCCTTCTATTTTTTTTTTTTGGGTTGCTAACTCAATGGTAGAGTACTCGGCTTTTAAGTGCGACTCCATTTTTTACACATTTCTATGAACTAATTGGTTCATCCATACCATCGGTAGGGTTTGTAAGACCACGACTGATCCAGAAAGGAATGAATGGAAAAAGCAGCATGTCGTATCAATGGTGAATTCTAAAAAAAATTATTGGACCCGGCCCAAATTTTCGTTTGAATTGTTGGCTCGGAACAAATGAATTCAGTTGGGTTTAATTAATAAAAGGATAGAGCTTAGATGCTCCAATTATAGGGAAACAAAAAGCAACGAGCTTTCATTTTTTATTTGAATGATTACCACATCTAATTATACGTTAAAAAAGGATTAGTGCTTGCTGTGGAAAAAGTTTTTCCAACGAATGGATTAAGGATTTTTGTTATGAGTCCTAATTATTAGCTATTCTCCATTATGTTATGGGGTAGCAATAAATGTGTATAAGAAAGAGTATATTGATAAAGATATTTTTTTCCAAAATCAAAAGAGCGATTGGTCCAAAAAATAAAGTAGTTCTAACTAGCTTGTTGTCCTAGAACAATTAGATGGAACAAGCGAGCGGAGATAGTCCATTAATGGGTTTTAACTTGTTTTCTAGGTATCTATTCATTTTTTTTTTCTTTCAATTCTAATATATATATAGAATACCTTGTTTTGACTGTATCGCACTATGTATCATTTGATAATCCAATGAATCTCTGATCCTTTGACCAAATAGAATTTCTAAAATGAAGGAGTATCAAGTATATTTAGAACGAGCTAGATCTCGCCAACAGGACTTCATATACCCACTTATTTTTCGGGAGTATATTTATGGACTTGCTTATAGTCATAATTTTAATAGATCCATTTTTTCGGAAAATGTAGGTTCTGACAGTAAATATAGTTTACTAATTGTAAAACGTTTAATTACTCGAATGTATCAACAGAATCATTTAATCATTTCGGCTAATGATTCTAACAAAAATCCATTTTGGGGCTATAATAATAATTTTTATTCTCAAATAATATCAGAGGGTTTTGCCATCGTGGTGGAAATTCCATTTTTCCTAGAATTAAGCTCTTCCTTAGAGGATGCAGAAATCATAAAATCTTATAAAAATTTGAGATCAATTCATTCCATTTTTCCCTTTTTGGAGGATAAATTTACATATTTCAATTATGTGTCAGATATACGAATACCATATCCTATCCATCTGGAAATTTTAGTTCAAATCCTTCGATATTGGGTGAAAGATGCCCCTTTTTTTCATTTATTACGATTGTTTCTTTATAATTTTAGTAATTGGAATAGTTTTATTACTACCAAAAACTCGATTTCTACTTTTTCAAAAAGTAATCCGAGATTATTCTTGTTCCTCTATAATTTTTATGTATGTGAATATGAATCTATCTTCCTTTTTCTACGTAATAAATCCTCTCATTTACGATTAAAATCTTTTAACGTTTTTTTTTGAACGAATTTTTTGTTATGCAAAAAGAGAACATCTTGTAGAAGTTTTTGCTAAGGATTTTTCGTATACTTTAACATTCTTCAAGGATCCTCTCATTCATTATGTTAGATATCAAGGAAAATACATTCTGGCTTCAAAGAATTCGCCTTTTTTGATGAATAAATGGAAACATTATTTTATTCATTTATGGCAAGGTTTTTTTTATGTTTGGTATCAACCAAGAACGATGAATATAAACCAATTATCCGAACATTCATTTCAGCTTTTAGGCTATTTTTTAAATGTGCGGGTAAATCGTTCAGTGGTACGGAGTCAAATGCTGCAAAATACATTTTTAATCGAAATTTTTAACAAAAAACTCGATATAATAGTTCCAATTATTCCTCTGATTAGATCGTTGGCTAAAGCGAAATTTTGTAATGTATTAGGGCATCCTATTAGTAAGCCGGTCTGGGCCGATTCATCCGATTTTGATATTATTGACCGATTTTTGCGAATATGCAGAAATCTTTCTCATTATTACAATGGATCCTCAAAAAAAAAAAAGTTTGTATCGAATAAAATATATACTTCGGCTTTCTTGTATTAAAACTTTGGCTTGTAAACACAAAAGTACTGTACGCGCTTTTTTGAAAAGATCAGGTTCAGAAGAATTATTGGAAGAATTCTTTACAGAGGAAGAAGAGATTCTTTCTTTGATTTTTCCAAGAGATTCTTCTACTTTGCACAGGTTAAATAGAAATCGGATTTGGTATTTGGATATTCTTTTCAGCAACGATCTGGTCAATGATGAATGATTGGTTATGTTATGATACTTAAATATTCTCGATATCGAATTTCTATTTTATATATATATAAGATTATGAAATGTTCATGTAGTTAAGAGTTGAGTTTCAAGATTCCTCTTCTGGAGAAGTAACTCAGGTTTAGATGTATACATAGGGAAAGCCGTGTGCAATGAAAAATGCATGCATGGCTTGGGGAGGGATTTTTTATTCTTTTATTTGATTAAAGAATGCAATTTCTACTCCATCCGACTAGTTCCGGGTTCGAGTCCCGGGCAACCCATTTTAAATTATTAAATAAAGTAAATATTGCGAAATATATATCGTTATTACATATCATAGCGAAGTAATCTCTATAGAATTCTAGAAACCATTCATTTCTTTTTTTTTTTGGATGAATGGTGAAATGAGGTAAAAAAAGCAAATTTGTGTTAGGAAATTTGGTGTGATTAGTCACACTAAACCATATGGTGCATCCGCCCATGGAAACACACACACACTCATAAGAATGAGATAAAATATCATATATTTTTTTTAAAATCAACAAATAATATATTAATCTAATACATTTGTAAATGTTTGGTCTCGTGGTAAATAGATAGATAGATCTTGGACATTAAAGAGAAATCAACAAATTATATCAACTTGTGATAAAATGAAATGGAAACCATATGGTGCATCCGCCCATGGAAACATACACACACTCATAAGAATGAGATAAAATATCATATATATTTTTTTAAATCAACAAAGAATATATTAATCTAATACATTTGTAAATGTTTGGTCTGGTGGTAAATAGATAGATAGATCTTGGACATTAAAGAGAAATCAACAAATTATATCAACTTGTGATAAAATGAATTGGAAACCATATGGTGCATCCGCCCATGGAAACACACACACTCATAAGAATGAGATAAAATATCATATATCTCACAATTTAGACATGTCACGCTGCTAATTAATATATTATTGTCAAATTTAACCGAAATAAATAAATATGAATCAATTTAATGTCATTTCATCAATTTTTTTTTGTTTGTAAATAGCCGATTGTATTTTCACTTTCATATTATGCGAAAAAAATATAGGCTTCAAAAATATAGCCGATTGTATTTTCACACCCACAGATAATGCAAACAGTATAAGGTTAATGCAGGACCTATTGTCAATGCCACAAAACTGTCATATATATCTTTCCACTATGTATATCTTGATTAATTTGTTCACATTTTCTGTTCTTTAATTGATTAATTTTTCACGTTATATAGATTAATGAGCATTCATGACATCATTTTGTAGCAGTTTCTATATCTATTTATTTTCGCGTTAAATAAAGAATAGCTTGGGAAATCCTTTACAAATAAGCTTATTTTTTTAGTTTGAGTTAAGCTGAAAGAAGCTTTTTTCGATTAAGAATTGAGTCGTAATTTTAATATCATTTTTCCCGTTGCATTGCATATATTCTCTTACTATCATTTTTAGTTTATATGACAAAGACGGAAGTGAAAATAGGCATGTTTCAAGACATAATGATATTTTTTTTTTATAGGCCATAACATGTTGTAATTGTCATTGATGAGAATTAGAACAAATGGCGTGTCATTATGCAACTTTAAAAGGAAAAACTGCACTTAAAATGCATTAAGAGGTAACATAAAACTTCAAAGTAAAAACATGTCTCCACTGAGATATGCTTTGTTAGTGTTATCTCCACTGCATTTTTCTTTGTGTACTCCTTTGTTGTTGTTTTTGAAGCAATACTGATTGGAATTCTGGGATGACGAGTTTAGCATCAGGGTGCAAATGACATGGACGAGGCAATTATTTTTATAAAAGTTTCTTAGACAACAAATAGTTTATCTCAAATGGTTCTGAGATCAGTTATCTCTCTTTTTCTCAAAATGAAAAGCTTATGCAAAGGAAGTGGAGAGAAACTACTCATGTTATTGTTGAAGATGTGAAGAAAAACAATACTTTACTAATAAAAAATAGGGATAAGGGTGATACATTTGAAACTATTACACATTAAGAAATTTGGCACATTCCAACCTTGATGACAAGGTTGTTTTCGAGAGGTGTGTTTTTTTAGGATATAGTAAAGGCTGATTAGAGTAGTTTAAGTAGTTAAGAGGAACTTTGTTTAGGATATACTAAAAAACAAACTAAGAGTTACTAACTGTACGATAGCATTCAGCATTTTTCACATTTTTTAGGCTGATACGTTTAAATATAAAGGATTCTCTTGTAAAGCTAATATTTTTTCTTTCTCTTCAACGTGCACACATATGCATGCAGAGATGTTAATATTAATTTCGTGACTTTACATTTAATATGCAGATCTGTGTATCGGTGACGATGACTTGAAGAACCTGTGTTTGATTGAAATTGAAATGCTGCTTCAGGAAAACGGACGATCGCTTACTGACTTCAAATCTATGTCCAGGCCAAACGCAACAGACATGCCAACTTTCACAAACAAACTTATCGTTGATGAGCTAAATTACAACAAAGATGAAATGGAAAAGACACACGCTGATATGCTACTGATGCTGACTGATGAACAAAGATGTGTGCATGACAAGATCATGGAGTCCGTTGGTTCTGACGACGGTGGTTTATTTTTCTTATATGGTTATGGTGGTACTGGAAAAATCTTTATATGAAAAACATTGTCGGTTGCTGTTAGATCGAAGGGGTTAATTGTATTGAATGTTGTATCCAGCGGTATAACGGCTCTTCTATTACCAGGTGAAACAACCGCGCAGTCGACGCTGACATACCTTATTGAGATTAATTAGGCATCATCACTTACGATGGAAAAGGATAGTCCTAAGGCAGACCTGGTGCGTGCTGCAAAGTTGATAATTTGGGATGAGGCTCCAATGTGCACCGATGGTGTTTTGAAGCAATTGACCGATCAATACGTGATATCATGTCCAAGAATGATCCCCTAAACGAGTTTAGACCTTTTGGTAGAATGACAGTTGTTTTAGGTGGTGATTTCAGGCATATATTGCCTGTTGCCCGAAAAGGAACGAGGCAGGATATTGTTGATGCCCCAATCAATTCATTAAAGATATGGACTTATTATAATGTGTTGAGGCTTACTGTTAATATGACATTGGGTGCATCTTCGGTACCTTTAGAGCAGGAAGAAATTGCTAATTTTGGCAAGTGGATACTCTCAATTGGAGACGGCAACGAAGTTTCGGATCAGAATGGTGAAATGAAGGTAGAAATTTCTGAAGGTGTCACTTATAGACTTTGTGTATTCCGATTTGAATGATAACATTGGTGACCCGCTATTTTTCCAAGAAAGGGGAATACTCGCACCAACGCTTGATTCAGTTGAGTATGTTAACGAATATATGATGTCACTGATTCCAGGTGAAGAGAAAGAGTATTTAAGCTCTGATTATGTTTGTCGATCGAGTGAAAATTCTGATGTCCAAAGCGAGTGGTTCACAACAGAATTTCTTAATGGTATTAAGAGCTCTGGAATTCCAAATCACTGGTTGAAACTAAGGGTTGGATGTCCAGTTATGCTGATGAGAAACATTGATCAGGCCAATGGACTGTGTAGTGGTACGAGGCTGACAGTTACACGTCTAGGGAAGAGCACGATAGCTGCTACCGTAATTACAAGAAAAAGGGCAGGTACCAGGGTATTCATTCCCAAGATGAATCTTATTCCGAGTGATCTAGGACTACCCTTCAAATTCAGACGCTTGCAATTTCCATTGACATTTTGTTTTGCAATGACAATAAATAAAAGTCAAGGTCAATGTTTATCTCGAGTGGGAGTTTATCTTCCTAAGCCCGTGTTCACGCATGGACAACTCTATGTTGCTGTCTCTCGAGTTACTTCTAGAAAAGGTTTGAAGCTGCTCATCTTGGATGAAGATAATAACTTTTGCAAGGAGACCACAAATGTTGTGTATTCATGAAGTTTTTCAAAAAGTATGATCATTGGTTATGTTTTAGAATTTGTTATTGCTATAATTTAGAAAACTAAAGTTGTGTATTGTTTGGAAGTCTTTTTTTTTTTTATTTCTTTGTAAGGCGTACTGGTCATTACATGACATGCAATTTCTATATAAGCAGATCCTCCTGCCATTGACTTTTAATTGATGCACTTTTCAGGTATAACAATACGCGAAACTTTTTCTTACATCGTTGTTACCCTAAAATACAAATTTTTATAGTTTTTATGAATCATAAAATACATTATTTCAACAAATAATGATATACAGTACGTCGGCGTATTTTTGCAAAAATTAGTATAAGTATAAATCCAGATACTTTAATCGTTATGTGCAATGTTTAGATATTTCAAAATATATACAAAATTAAGATGATCTTTTTTTTCATATGAAATTTAAATTATAACCACACTTATAACTTTAAGATAACATAATATAAAATTTATACATTTGATCAAAAAAGTTTTTTATACTAGTTAGATATAGTGGCGGATCTTCACAGGAACCTGCAGGTGCCATGGTGGTACCCCCAAATTTTCTATATATATTAGATTAGGCATAATTGTATCACAACTATGTAGTGGAAATGATGTTTGTTTTTCTTGCGTAGGTTGCGGGTTCGACCCTTCCATCCTCTTTCTTTTATATTTATGTTATATTTTTTACTATTTTGGTAAAAAAAAAAATCTCCTATGTGGATTCAAACCGACATCCCCTACTCTGCAATCAAGCAAAATGAACCACTGAACCAATTAACAGTTATAATATTTACTTCACACAGTTTAATATATATTTCATGCAAATTCTGGCATCCCCATAATATTTCCATTTAAAGTATATTGACATTAATTGAAGAATGCTTTGCAGGAGCAAAAATAGTTAACACGAGACACATTTATCTAACAATTAACATGATCCTAGTCTTGTTATGCAGTCTGCAATCATGCTAATATCATTTTATTAACTGTCACGTATATTTGGACGTACATGTGTGTCCTACTTAGATCATTTTGCACTGATACTGAAACACAAGTAGTAAACATATACTTTAAGTTCCTCAAAAAAAAAAAAAAACATATACTTTAACTTCAAATGTTATGAATACAAATTTGGGCGACAATTCTAAGAAGTGAGATACTTTATCAAAAAAACTGTGGTAAATTGTTAATTGAGTTGTCGGTAGGTATTGTAGTTTTTTATTTTTAAATTAAAAGCTTTAAGTAACCGAGTAGGTTTGAAAGCCTGTAATCCTTAAAGGAATTGAGTATAAGGAACATTTTTTTTAAGGGGATCGAGTACAAGGAACATTTTTTTTAGCGAGCAAGAAACATAATTTGATTAAAATAATAACTTTTCAAATACAAAATGTATATAATTTAAAGTTTAGGGAGCAATAATAAATAAAATAAAAATATGGAGGGGGGACCATGGCCTCTATAGGCCACCCCTGACCCTCCGCCACTATCTAACATTATCTCTTATTAAAATACATTAAAGTTATCAATGTTACCAAAGTATTTTCCAAGTTTAAGGAGACAATTAGGAGCTTGAACCCCTTCCTTCCACACACAATCTATACAAACATCATACTCCCTCCATTCCAAAATATAAGTAAATTTGACTTTTTAGGTTCATTCAATTAATGAATATGGACCACATACATCATTAATTGAATGAACCTAAAAAGTCAAATTTACTTATATTTTGAAACGGAGGGAGTATATACCATTTTTTTTAGGGGTTATAAAATAATATTATATATACCATTACAATGGTATTTTAATATTATGTCTATATTTTTGTTTTCTTTTAGTAGATAAACGAAATGATAAAATATTATAATATTTACATAAGTTATTTTACATAAACTCAATTATATATCAATCCAACCAAATCTTAAAGAAATTGAAGTCCATAACTCAATAAACTAAGAAGCACTAATGTTTAAATTTAACAGAAATAGCTGCCATGAACATGACAAACGACTAAGTAGATTTTTTTGGTTATTCTTTAGGCTTAAATGCACTTTTGACCTCTTATGTTTGCCATGGTAGCAATTTTGGCCTCTTATTAAAAAAAAATCACTTTCCAACCCCCTAACTTACCCCCTTTTGCAACTCATAGACCCCTCTGATTTTGATCCGATCAAAGACTATTATTTAATTCAATTTAAATGGAAAAGAATGACAAGAATAATTAATAGCCTTAGAATTAAATCAGTGGTTAAGATTAAAAGACTCAATACAAGTGTTATTATGTTCCTTGCAGTGCAATATAACCCCATTTCTTCTTCTTCTCTTCTCATGTTCTCATATCATCTTCACGATCTTGAAAATACCAAAATAATCATGACATCAAACATAACTCCTTTTCTGTTATACCATCTTAGTTCTCAATTGTAAACAATAACATATGTTGCAGTTATATAAAATTCTTTGAAGTCTATATTGGTAGACTTGTTCAACTCATCTAATTGATTTCTGGATGTATGAAGTTATTGCTAACCTTAAATGACTAGTGGTGGTTTGGCGAAAGAAGATCGGAGTGGGGAGATTGGCCGCCGTGAAATGTAGTTGATGGTGGAGGAAACAAAATGGTGAGAGAGTTGTCGGTGTTGTTCTTCATTTGCAGAAAGAAAGAGAAAATGAAGTAGTAGGAGGGAAAATACATGTACTAGAAGAGAGGGAGCATATGAATTATTTTAATCTTGACCACTGATTTTTAATCAGAAGGCTTTTAATTATTTCTAATTTCTTTTTTTGTTTTTTCTTAATTTTAAATTACACGTTGACCTTTGACCAAGTCAAAATTAGAGGAGAGGGGGGGTCTATGAATTGCAAAAGGGGGCAAAGTTAAGGGGCTGGAAAGTGATTTTTTTTTAATAGGGGGCCAAAATTGCTACCATGACAAACATAGGAGATCAAAAATGCATTTAAGCCTATTCTTTATAAATAGTAGTTTATGTTATCAATATTGAACATCTTCTTTATAAAATTCTAAATTAGTCCTAACTCCTAGCCTAAAAGCAATTTTTTTTTTCTTCAAAAAATGTATTGATTAGAAATTCACCTCTTAAAATGAATAAGTAATGTGTTTAGAGTTTAAACTTCAACTTTCCTATAATATAATTCATTATTTCTACCAATTGAGTTAAGCTAGCGGAGACAACTTCAAAACAAATTCAAGCTCTTAAAAAACCTAATTATGCATTCCAAGTTTTTTTTTTTTTTTTTTTTTAAATTCCAGCCAGCAATGCAATCGTCATCTGAACCCGTTTGATTTTTGTCCACGTTAAATTTCATGCAATATTTTTTTTCTTTCTTTTGTTTATCTTTTTAGTGCAAAGTTTACTTTTTTACTTGTAGTTTATGTTTCTTGTGTTTCACTTTTACCTTTTCTTGCGTAGTTTTCTTCATTTCCTATCCAATTACTCTTTGCTATGATGCATACGTACGATTATGGTACCCAATATGAGTATGGGTATCGGTACGTAATACGGTAAATTTTAAAAAATAAAGGTATGAGTATTTTGATATAAAACATACAAAAATAATAATTGGAGTGAATAATTAGCATTGTATAATTTAACCACACTTCTATTATCATGTTGCTTCGAAGATTTTTTTTTTTCTTCCCACCTCTTCCACTATTTTCATCAAAAGCAAGAGAGAAAATTGAAATACAAAAAAACCAAAATAATTTATGCTATTTTCCCACAACTTGTACATTTTAACTGCACCCACTACGACATATCAACTAAGTAAATTGGATACGGTTGATATGCAAGATATGAGTACCGTATGTGTATCTGGTAAAGGTGTGTAACCGGTATTGGTCCTCCACCAATTTTAGAATACCCATGCTTCATAGCTCTTTGGTCTTTATTTGTCTTTCATCCTCTCAACTCTTAGATTTCTTTTGTGTTCTTTGCAACTTTTTTCCCGCACTCTCATTCCTCGACAACAATTAATGGATTTTTCTTTGGAATCATGGATTTTTGTCTCCTTTTATCACTAAAGTAGTATGTAAAATCACTCAAATTCTTATTATTTATCATCAAAGTAGTATTTTCAACTAGGTCGTCTATGAGTAAGAACATTCAGTTATGTGGAGTTGGACCTTCAATTATAGAGCCTCAATAAAAATATATGTACACATGCATGTTAGTTCCGATTATAGGATATATATTTTCAACGTACCAATCATATATGTTTTAGTGGTCTAGTGGTGGTAGTCTGCGGTAGCATTAGTTCCTTGTTTTTTTTTTTTTATCGTCTTTACATTTCATTTTTCTCTCCAAATTTTAAACGCCAAGAACATATGTACGAGCAAAATTATCATTAACTTGTAAGATCTCATGGCCACACTTATTAAACATCGTTTAAGGTTTGGTAGATTTCTCAATTGAGAAAAAATAGTTACATTATTGCATTTTCACTAGTAGAATCGAAATCAAGAATATTGTCGAGAACTCATAGTAAAAGATTTTTTTTTTTGTTGTGTATTAAAGAAACCCTAGAGCACAATTAAAAATGAATGATTACTTCATTCAATTACGATGAGTACTAACACACACTACTGTCCTTTATATTTCAATGGTTTGAAACATAATTGATGATGTGGGACAAGTCAATAAGAGATCAAAACTGAGATATTTTAGATAGAATAAAGATTGAACCTTGCATGCAATCAATGGTGACGGATGAAGATACTATTATCTTGCTTAACCTTTTGTAGAGATGGAATTCAAGGAAGCTAGCATGCACTCATACAAATCATTGGTTCGGAAAACCTTAATCCAACCTTCTACCACCGTTTATGGGATGAGATTGAAGGGGAAGTTTATTCCTTTGCTTCCTCTTGGCTGGCCTCCGGTGTCTTACCTCCCGCTCTTAATGCTACTCATATTGTTCTTGCACCTTAAGGTGAAAACCCGTAGTCTCTGAAGGACCTCCGCCCCTTCTTTGTCTACAACTTTCTAAATAAAACTATCTCTAAGGATCTTGCTAATCGCCTAAGAACTTTGATCAACAAATGGATTTCCCACAAACAATCATATTTCTATCCTTCCTGATCGGTCATGGACAACGCTCTCACGACCTTTAAAATCCTCTACCATATCCATTTCAAACATAAAGTAAAAATAAAGGAAGTAGCTTTGAAACTCAACATTTTCAAAGCTTTTAACATCATGAGTTGGTCTTACTTGCAATCCATCTTGAATGAGATGGGTCTCGAGATGGGTCTATGTTAACAGTGGGTCTTTTGGATGATGATGTGTATCTCTACTGTAGAATATCATGTCATTTTTAATGATGTTCACAATGGACCAATTACTCCTGAAAGAGTTCTCCGACAAAGATGTCCCCTCTCGCCATACTCATATATTATATGTACCGAAGGTTTGCCGGCCATCATAAAAAATAACGAGATTTAGGGTAAGCTTTATGAGACTCGTATCTATGGCACTACTCTATCAATCAACCATTTTTTATTTGTTGATGATAATTTCCTTTTTTTTACAAAGCCAATACTTTGAAAGCTCAAAGTTTCAAAGACATATATTTTCACCATGAGCATGCATTTAATCAGGCCATACATTTTGGAAAATCCGACATTGCTTCAGCAAGGACACATCCTACGAAACTATTTCCCTCTCTTGGTGTTGTTGGTAATATTGGTAGCCAAAAATATCCAAGTCTCCCTTCCATGGTGGGGCATATTAAGAAGACCACTTTCGCTTACCTAAAACGTAGAATTTGTAAATAAGTGTCAATTTTGAAGTGTTGGATTCTTTCTCGCGTTGGAAAGAAAATCTTAATTAAATCTGTTACTCAGGAATCATGCCGTATATGTATGGATCTTCTCAAGGAACCCTATATCATGCAAAGTATCACTCACATGAGTATCATATGAAATTTGATGATTTCGCCTCGGGTTCAAACATTTCTTTGGCGTTTAGCCCACCAATGCTTGCAGACTCGTGCCAAACTCATCACCCACATATGCCATGTGACAATGTTTGTGTATCTTCTGAGAAACTTGTGGAAACCCATATGCACACTTTCTTTCTTTGTCATAAGGCTTTGAATTGTTTTGTAAAAATGGGATTGATAATATCGTTCGGTAGCTACTTCTCAGTGTTAACATTTTCTCTGATATGCTTTTTGATTTGCTTGATAGGTTATCATCCCAACCACAACCATTGACTGTGATGATTTCATGGAGTTTGTGAAACACTAAGTTGTGAGAAGCCTCTAACACCACTCCCATGTCCATTGTCACTTGAGCAATGGATTCACTAAACAGATAAAAGAAATATGCTGTTGGAACATGTGTGGAAATTGAGTTAAAAAGACTAAACACAAATTCTCATGTTGGGCAGTGTTGTGTGAATTGAAAAAAGTGGAAGTCTCACATCGGATGGAACACACACATTAGTAGTGTTTATATATTGGAGGTGTACCTCTAAAAGATACATAATTATGTGAATGAAGTAAAATAATGAATAAATTAAATAATAAATAATAAATTTAATCATTATTAGAAAGTGTTTTTTTAGTCCCCAAGTTTTGCTAAAATATTTGGAACGCAATCTATAATATTTTGGTATATTTCTTCGACTTGTGTTGACAAGTTATTCTCCTTTTTCTACTCCTTTCTCTCCCTTCAAATTAAGAGTGTTCTTAAGACCATATAGTCCCTTGTCGATATATTGTCCCTTCGGAATCAAGAATGGTCTTAAGAGCACAGTCCCTTCAATTATTTATGTCTTTTTAGAATAAAGAATATTTTAAGATCATAGTCCCTTTTCGGTATAATAAGAATGATCTTAAACATATATATTCTTCTTCAATTCATGGAGAAGTTAGATGTTAGAATGGTTATAACACCATATTTGAGTGGTTGAAATACCATATTGGTATTTGGAGAAGTTAAAAATTAGAATTTTGGTAACACCATATTTGAGTGGTCTCAACACCATAATAGAGTGGTCATAGTACCATATTGGTTTCAATATTAAAGAGTGGTCTTAGTACCATATTTGGATGTGTAATTCTCGAACGGTTTTCTACAGTGCAGTAGTTAATCGAACAATTGTAGCTGGGTTTGTTTTATCCTGGAGGCGGCGTGGTTGATACTCTGTCTTGCACAATTTTGGACAGTGCCACGAAACGTCTTAAAAAGAGCGACCTGGTCGTGATTCAACCTAGTAACAACTTCGGTAGATAATAGAATTTGAAAATCCAAATACAATAGTTTGGAAATCCAAAAACAACATATGCAAAGAGCAAAAATCATGATATCCGTAAAGTTGGTCCAGACCGACGATAGGCATGATAAAGTGCAACATTGAAGCCTCCGTTTTGAACAACAACTATATATTGGGGTATAATATGTGTTTTAAAGGCTCTTTGAGGTTGTTCTTACTTGGCAAATCAAATTATATATGCACTTCCCTTCCACCATTTTAGCATTAAAAGGTAAAGCCATTAGCTTGCTTGAATATATCAAAGTGGTCATATGGAACAGAATACATGCTGTTTTGTTCGAAAACGATTGTAAATTTATAGCTTTTCTAAAAAAAAAAAAAAAAGATTGTAAATTTATAGCTAATACTCTTGCCTTATCTCATACCCCTTTAACGAGTTTGAAGTATTATATCACTACAAGGAACATTGCCTTTTGTCAGGGGCAAAATCCCTGTCAAAAGGACAAAATCCCTGGCAAACGGGACATTTGGGAGGGAAAAAACGAGGGGCAGATGGCCTGGCAAAAGCGCTCATCGCAAACACTTTGCCAGGGGCTACACCCCTAGCAGAAAAACGAGGGGCTGAACCCCTGGCAAATCGCGCCACTTTCTCCCTGGCAGAACCCCTGGCATGGTCCGTCACTTTTGTCTGCAGACTGCACCTCTGACCATGACTGACTGACGGCTTGACTGACGGCTCTGACCGAAGTGACAACTGATTTCAGCAAAAAACGAGGGACATGCGAGGGGTTTAACCCCTGGCAAATGTCCTTATTTTTTTAAAAAAAATATTATTTTATGAAAACGAATTTTTTTAATTAATTTTAATTAATTAATAAAATATATTTAAATTAATTTAAAAATCGTTTTTTTTTAATTAAAAAATATATATTTAAAAAAATTAATTTTTTTTAAAACACAATTAAATGCATATAAATAAAGTTTAATCACACAAACACTAATAAGTCTAATTAAAATGCATGAAATAGAAAGTGTACTTAATAATATTACAAACCGTGCAGGAAAATAAATATTGTGCCGGGAAGAATGGAAAACCTCCCAAAATCATACAAACCATAACATAATAGTAAAGAAAACACACAACAAGCATCATAAGCATCAATCATCCATCTCGAGGTCGTCGACATCATCATCCTCTTCGCCCTCACCATACACTTCATAGGGGTCTTCCGCATCATCATCACACACTAGAGGAGCCCTCACACTCTCTCGGCTTCCACTATGCTGCCCACCACCTTGCTCATTCATATTCCAGCCTTGCTCTTGCCTAAATGTGTCCAACTGAGAGTCTAGGAATTCTCGTTGCTTCCTAACCACCTCATGGATCAGCTCCTGTTGGGTTTGCATATGGGCAGCAAGCTGTTCTTGAGTCAACCTAGTGATCAGATCCCGGATTTCTGGAGTGAGCTCAGGTTGCCGAGAAGAACCCTCCCCAGCATTAAGGGTCAACTTTAGAGTGGTAGCAACACCCTTGCGGTAGTTTCCAGCTAAGTTTCCTGCACCGTACAATCGCCCCTTCTTCTTCTCACCAGCAACTTTCGTCCATGCACGAAGTGTGAGAGCTTCATCAACAGAGCATCCACGGGAGAGCGCCTCTGATAGCTGACGATCATACTCCTCCTAAAATAAATAAGAATAAAATAGTTAAAGATAAATAAACATTAACATAAAATTATAACCACTAATTAATAAAATTAATTAAAATACACTTATGTAACAATTACCTGGCATATCTTGGAGCGATCATCAACATACTGGCCTGATCGATATGTGTGGGTCTTCTTGTGGAGCTCATTTATGTATGGCTCCCTACCCAGCTTCTTTGCCTAATTGACAAGAAACACAATTATTAAGTAGTTAGTAAAACATTAAACTATATTTAACCACAAAATATTTAAAAACATACATTCTATAAAATTAATTAACAGAGTTATTATTTTTAATTACCAGTCGACGGGCATGCTCTGTTGTGCTTATGCAGCCTCCCGTGTGGATGCATCCCCCTTTCTCTGATGCTCTGTTCTTCTTTGCCTTCTCTGATTTCGTCTTAAACTCTGGACTCCCCCAATAGTCCACCAACTGCCTCATAAGTGGCTCCCCGATCCAGTAGGGCCTCTTTCCAGCAGTCTCGTGACGAAGTCGGACATGTCGCAACATGTCGGAGAGGCGGGCAGAAGCTCTAATGTGAAAGTTCCTCCTTATCTGAGCATAGTACTTGGGGTTCCAGGCACACTTCATCTGCATATTTGTTAACATATTTTAGGAAATTAGTAAATTATAACATATGTGCAGATAAGTTAAAATATATTATGATATGTATTAATGTTACCTCAAAAAGACCAAACCATGCATCCTTTTCATCATCTGGGATATCACCATAAGTCTTCCAAAATCCATGATACCTTCCCTGGATGATGTCTCTAATGGCACTGGCGGCTGGCTTGCAGGGCATGAAACTACAAACAATGAAAACTCATATAGTTAAACATTACATAAATTTATAACAATATACATATTGAACAAAAATACATAAAGACTTACGAGTTCCCGCTAGGCACAATGATGTAACGCTCTTGTTCATCTTGCGGATAATCTGCCATCTCCTCATCATCATCATCAGCACCCTGTTGGGGTTGGGATTGGGGTTGGGGTTGGGGCGGGGGTTGTTGAAGTTGAGGGATCATAAAGCCGGTCTGCCCATGAGGTAATGATGGTGGAGGAGGCAACTGGTAACCTGTAGGGAGGATAAAACCAACAGGTGCAACAACACCAGACCCTCCAGCGGGTGCACAGGCACTAGCTTGGGATGACCCAGTCGATCCTTGGCTAGAAGAAGAGGGTGGTCTGGGAAAGGGAGTCAGTGTGGCAAGTGTGGCTGGATCCGCAATGTGTGTTGTGAACCGCCTCCTGGTGTCCTTGCTCTTGCCTTTCTCTTTTTGTTTCGGAGGCATTGTGAATCTGTTAAATAACAAAAAAAGTTATATTGTAAAGGACTCAAATATATACATCATTAAACAAGTGATATCTTCATTCAAACACAAATGTATTCAAGATTACAATAAATTCAAATTCAATCATTACAAGGGTGGATAACAATATACTTCAAGTGTTGTTATCAGATGCATAGTTATATTCATCTACATCACCATCATCAACTTGATTGTCTTGGTGGTCCCCTTCATTATTATCATCAACAACGTCTTCATTCTCATCTTCAACTTCATTACGCATCTCCAAAATAGAAGGATCAACCTGATCCCCTTCAACCTGAGAGTCTTGCCAACTTGTAACTTGATCTACTTCAATTATCTCATTTACATGTGTCATATCATCGGCTTGGTAAGCAACTTCTTCGTTTCGTTCTTCAGTCTCGATGCGGCCCCTCGGTTTTGTTTTGATTGCAACAGACCAACCCCGTTTGCGTGGTAGAGTTGGGGGATAAGGAACATAGTACACTTGCCTAACATTATGTGCCATGATAAACGGGTCATATTCTTTATATTTTTTGTCGACTCGAATGTCAACAGTGTTGCATAATTTATTAATTTTAGTCCATCTAGGCGAGGGATCAAACCAGTCACAATAAAACAACACCACTTTATTGTCATTATATGAAAGCTCATAAATGTGTTTGATCACGCCATAGAAATCATCTTCACCTCCATCTGTAACTCCTTTTACATAAACACCACTATTAATAGTCTTTTTGCCTTCCGTCCAAGAGTGGGTATGAAATTTATATCCATTCACGAAGTAGGTGTGAAATTCATTGGCACATTGTAAAGGACCCTGAGATAATTGCCGTAAACGGATGACTTCATCAGTTGGCTCGGCATTATACACTCTTTGTTTAAACCAAGCTGGAAAATATTCATGTATCGAACCAACTGTCGATCCTTCACCAAACTCCGCATAAAAAGCAATAAATTCCCTAAAAAGCAATAAATTCAATACGAAGTTGTTAACCGCGTTAAAACTTATTGTTATATGAACTAGTAAAAATGGGTAGGAATAGATTTACTTACTCAAGGTATGGTTTAACTTCCGCACAATTAATCAAAACATGAACATGAGCAGACCGCATCTCTTTCTGATCTACCATCCAATATTGAAGCACCTTGCCCGCGTGTCGACCATCAAGATTGAATACGGATAAGGTTGATGGATCCCGTAAATCGTTAACCTGAACTTCATTTCTTGTATTTGATGGAGTAAGTAGACGATCAACGAAATAATGGCCGATAAAGTATGTGGTTTCCTTGGCGGTGTAAATAGCAACAATTGATCCTTCCACTTTGGCCAGATTTTTAACTGCTCGTTTTGAGTCACCCATGAATCTTTCAAAAGGGTACATCCACCTATATTGAACAGGTCCGCCAAGTATAGCTTCATATGCCAGATGCACAGGAAGATGTTCCATAGAGTCAAAGAAACCTGGTGGAAAAATTTGCTCCAACTGACAGATAATGATTGGCATATTCTTCTCCATTTTCTCAAGTTCATCAACTCTCAAGGTTGAAGCGCACAAATTTTTAAAAAATTGACTAATCTCAATAAGTGGATCTAGCACATGTTTGGGCAATGAACTAAATGCAATTGGGATAAAGTTCTCCATGAAAATGTGAGAGTCATGACTTTTCATCCCATGCAACCTTCCCGTGTTGACATCGGCACACCTGCCTATGTTAGAAGAATATCCATCGGGCATTCTCAAATCCTTCAACCATTGACACACTAATTTCGCTTCTTGGGCAGATAGGCTGTAGTTGGCTTTCGGTTTCAACAATTTCCCATTCGGTTGAGGTTTCAACTCCAAATCCTTTCTCTTGCAATATATTTGTAAGTCTTTTCTAGCCTTCTCATTGTCTTTTGTTTTGCCTTTGACATCCATCACTGTGTTAAATATGTTGTCAAAGACATTCTTCTCAATGTGCATTACATCAAGATTATGTCTGAGCAAGTTATCTTTCCAATATGGGAGGTCCCAAAATATACTCCTTTTAGTCCAGTGGTGGTCTACTCCGTATCTTGGTATTGGGACAGCTCGACCATAATCAGTGACTTTTGGATAATCACAAACTCTTGTCCACACTTCTTCTGATGTAATCTTAGGTGGAGGACCAACAAAAACTCTCTCATCCTTCTTGAAACCATTCTTAAGTCTTTTAAACGGGTGATTATGAGGCAAGAACGGACGATGACAGTCAAACCACGAACTCTTCCCTCCACTTTCCAAAGTAAATGCCTTTGTATTTTCCATACAATGTGGACATGCAAATCTACCATGAGTACTCCAACCGGACAACATGCCATAAGCGGGAAAATCATTAATTGTCCACATCAAAGCTGCTCTCAACTTGAAATTTTGTTTTCTAGAAATATCATATGTCAATTCTCCAACCCACAACCTCTTCAAATCATCAATTAACGGTTGTAGAAACACGTCTATGCCTGCTTTAGGGTTATCTGGTCCTGGTACAATACAACTCAAAAACAAGTGTCATGCACATTTCAGGAGGGAGATTATACGGGGTTACAATGATTGGCCAACAAGAATATGGTTTTGCCGAGGATTGGACATATGGCTGAAAACTGTCAGAGCATAATCCAAGTCTCACATTCCGTGGATCTGCTGCAAAATCAGGATGTACTCGATCAAAGTGTTTCCACGCTTCACCGTCAGAAGGATGTCGCATCACTCCGGGAATTCCATTTGAATGATGCCACGTCATTTGACTAGCAGTTTTCATCGATGCAAATAGTCTTTGTAATCTTGGTATTATCGGCAAGTAAAACATTGACTTAACCGCAACTCGTTTCTGCTTGCTAATACCGTACCTCGGGCTTTGACAAAATTTACATTCCTCCAATGGTCCATCATTTATCCCAAACTCATTGTCATAGAACAACATGCATCCATTTCTACAACAATCAATCTTTTTAACTGATAATCCCAACTTCATCACCAACCTCTTCGCAGCATGATAATTCATTGGCAGATTATCTTTGAACGGAGTAACGGCCTTCAACATCTTCGTAATATCATCCATACCATCATCAGGATTAAGATAGTTCGACTTATGAGATAAAAGCCACACACACATAGATAGCTTAGAGTGCGAAGACCCTTCATACAAAGGTGTATTACTTTGACTCAACAATCGGTAAAATCTTTGCGCCTTCTCATTCGGGGGTTGTTCCTCTTCATCATCTTCAACATCTTCACCGTAAGACAATTCCACCCCTAAAGCGTCCGCAACCATATCATCCATCATGTTGAATTGATCTGTGTTGACATCTTCATTGTATTCCACATTTGTTTCCACATTTGTTCCACCATGGCTAGTAGAAGCTTGTGCATTGACCCCTGCCCCAAAATTCTGAAACATTTCACCATTATATGTCCAAACCCAATAATTAGGCATAAAACCAACTTTTTTTAGGTGTTTCTTCACATCTCCAGGATCGGTAATTATATGTCTGCACCTACATTTTAGACACGGACATCTAATTCCTCCCTCATCTCTACAGATTTCTTGCTCCCATGCCCATGAAATAAATCCGTCAACTCCTTCGACAAATTGCGGTTTTAGTCCAGTTCTTCCCGGAAACGTCCTATCGTACATCCAACGACGATAATATTCATAATACTCCATCTTCTACACGTTCCGCAACTTCATTGACGTATTCCACGTCAAAAATAAATTATTACTCAACGGAGATAACTAACATTATGCGGAAAAAAAATCCCGCTCAAACAATAAAATATAAGTTTACGCGCAAACAAATTAAATTTTTATCTCGCAAATTAAATATATAATAATTAATTAGTAAATAATTGTAACATAGTTTTAATTTTCATCGATAAACAACTTTCTTGTACTATACTATTTTTGAGTCCCTCCTTTTTAAACAATATCCATTATTATATTATATTGTTTTATTTTATAAAAATAATAATTATAACATTTTAGACACGGAAATCAAACATATTTTAATTTATTAAAAAAAATTAGATTTTTTAACAAAGTTTTAATTTAAAAAAAAAAACTGATTTTTAATACACTATTTTAATAAATTGTTTTCCAACAATAGAAATTTTTAGTATAGTATTTTTTATGAAGCATTTTTATTTTCCAACGCTTTGATTAGTTTTAATTTATTAAAATAATAATTATAATTTAAATATAGCAACAGATTTTTAAATATAAAAACAGATTTTAATTTATTAAAAAACAGCATTATGTTTAAAAATCTGTTTTTATATTTAAATTATATTTATGTTATAATTTAGAAACTAATTTTAATATGGCATTAACTAAACTAAAATATATTTATAAAAACTAGTTATTATAAAATTTAAAAAAAAATAAATTTTTAATAACAGATTTAGTTTAAAACAAACAATTTAACTACAGCATGCATATATTTTTTTTAACATTCTACTACAACATGCATATATTTCATTTTATCACAAAAAAAAAAAAAAAACAGCATGCAAATCTTTCATTTAATTAATCACAATAAATTAAAACAACATGCATATATTATTTCATTTGATCACAAAAAATAAAATATGCATATATATATAATTCATTTTATCACAACAAAAACATGCATTTCATTTTATCACAATAAAAAATGGATATATTTTGAAAATTGCCAACATTGATGCATAATAATATTAACAAACAAAAATAAAATTATCATGATATAATTTTTTTTTCTTCAGATTTTCGGAAAAAAAATAATACTTTATCAAACAATTAACATATTTTACATACAACACATCATCAACATGTATATCAGTTATAGTGTTATGAGAAAAAAATATCACTAACATGTTGAAGCTTTCCAATAGAAATCTGCAATGCAATCCAAAAACAGCAAGAGTTGGAGCAAAACCTAACACCAGGAGGCGGATAAATAACACAGCTGCAAATAACAAACAAAATAAATAACATTAATAAGTAGTAAAATTTAACATCATGATAAAACATATAACAAATAAATAATTTTTTTACCAAATAATAGAAGATTGAAGAATGTTTTGTATGAAGGTATTGTGTTTTAAGAGAAGGAGAAAGTTTCTAAGAGATTTGCACATGATCAAACCGGTGCTTCACTTATATAGGAAAGGAAAAAAACCAGGGCCTTTGCCAGGGACATGTCCCTCGGAAAAATCGGTCAAATCCTAGCTTAGGTAGGCGCAGAAGTAGGCGCAGAACGTGTTGATATTTGCGACGGAAACTAGCAAAATCCGAGGGGTTCCGCCCCTGGCAGGCCGGCAGCGCTCAGCTTTTGGCAGGCCCTTGTCAACTCAGCTGGGAAAACGCAGGGATTCCTTTGGTTTTCGCAAACCGAGGGGCTGTTCCCTGGCTTTTTCCGTCGGTTTTTGCTGATAAGCACAGATTCCCACAGATTTTCAAATTTCAAACTGGCGCCTTATCAAAACCGAGGGATTTTTGTCAAAAAGCGAGGGGCAAATCCCTGTCTTTTGTGCCACCGGTTTTCCTTGGTATTTTCCCTGGCAAATTTGCCAGGGGTTTCAAACCCTTGTCAAAATCCCTGGCAAAGGGTCATTATTCTTGTAGTGCTCTACTCAATTGAATCATGACTACATCTTTATGTTAGGCTATAGATTAAACGGGTTACTTGCGGTCCGGTGGGGCTAGCCCGCGACAGGCTCAAGCTAAAAAGATCCGATTTTAAACGGGCTCAATTTTTGTACCCAAACCCTACATTTTTTCGGGCTTTTACAGGCCAACCTGATAAGTCCGACCCATTTTGACAAATCTATATTCAATGTATATTTTATATATACGGTGTCGGATACGGTGTTAACTTTTGTGTCTAAATAATCTAGTTCTATTTTATAGTATAAGCATCACGATCCAATAAATATTAGGTCAAATATGACATAGTGATTGTTCAACCCTAGGATAACCGTGTATATTCAAAAACGATGATGTATGTGGTAATGAATCCACATAAAATAGGCACAAAGTATATACCATGCAAGGTTCTTACTCTTTGCCAGTTCACTATCGCACCAATATATTCCTTCCACAATCCACATCGTTAATGAGTTATTATGTGTCGTACCAGCCCCCATAGATCTTTCTTTATCGAACTGATTTAAACAATTTATTTAGTAAGCAAAATGTGGACACACTTTACCACCCTTTTGAAGATTTAACAATTAAATTTTCTGTAGTTAAAAATTGGTGGAGGGAAAGGAAGAGAACTTATATATTCTTATAATAAATTCACACATATAACAATTAAATTTTCTTTAGTTAAAAATTGGTCTAACACAAGCTGTTAGTGTGCATTATGTGTAAGTGTAGTAATCTATAGGTATCAATTGAGTTTGATTCCTACTGATTGAAAAATTGTTCAATATAGGTTGTTGTACAGTCCTAAAATGTCTTCTTGTTTTTTTATTTTACAAAAATAACTGATTATTATTACATATATAAGATAAGATAAGATGGTGGAATAAATAATTATTTATTGATTGTGCAATATATCGAAGTGTTTTTTTCTTGTAAAAAAAACTTCAATATATTACATAGTCAATACATCATTCAAGTAAAGTAAAGTAAATAGATAAATAAATATAAAATTATTTTACTTATCATTAAAATGCCTCAAAATTAACATCGTTTGATAAAATTGTTAAGATGTTAATCTAATCATGTTTCAATGGTATATATCAAATAATTCATAATTTCTTTAAATTATAGAGATTGTCTATATGATATAAACTTTTAATTCAACGGTAGATTTTGTAGCACATGTATCTTTTTTTAATAGAATTTTTTTTATGTTAGTTGGATTTCAAGGCTCACTTTAGACATCACAAATATTAAGACTCGTGGATTATTTATAAGTTACGAGATACTTACCGATTGCTCATCAAAAATGTCATCATATCAATTTGAGAGTTGAATAACTCACATCTTTGGAAGGTATGATTAACTCTTTAATGGCTAAACTAACCTTCATCGACAATAAGATATACTTATAGATAAAAAAGTATTTGAAGTTAATATATTTTTTCCTGTTTTTTATTAATAAAATAAAAAAAGGTTTTACCAATGTGGCTTTTGAAAAGAGAAAAGTACCTAAAAAGAGGGTGGATCAAAGTATATGGAGCATTGAAGTTGGTCGATTCCACGCATATACTTTGGAAGATGCTGAGATCTGAGTTACAATTAAACCCTTTTACCTTTGCTTTTTCTTCTTTATAAACCCTTCCAACCACTATGCTACTATACACCAACATAGTTCCTTTATTATTCCACAAGTTAAAAGCTCGATCAAGTAATTTTCTCTCTTTGCACCTCCAAGCAATGCTTTTCCCACCACCCAAGTTGGCTATTTTATGGCTCAAGCATATGATGAAGGATATTGATGATGAAGGTGGCGGTGGACAAAATCATCATTCATATTATGATTCTAATTAATTTGGAGGTAACGGTGTGGTGATAGTGAGATTAAAGCACAATTATTCTCACTCTAGACACACTTCAGGGCAACTCCAATCCTTTGGCAAACCACTTTTCTATAGTAATTTGACTATATATCATTATCAATGGTCTTGATATGCATGACCAGTTAGAGGGGTCTTCTTCACTTTTCTATAGCTTGAATTTTAATTTTGAGTATTAAAATATTAACTATAACCGGGAGTAGTTATTTGGCTTTTGTTTTGTGGATCTATCATGCAATATATGTATGTATTGATGTATTAATCACCTCTGTATGTGTATCAGAAATTTGAAATCGCCATGGGAGCATAAAATAATATGAGGTGAATATATTTAAGTACATTTGATCGATGCATTTTCCCTTTACGAGAAAAAGGTATAATTCGATGCCTTTCATATTTATAGAAATAAAAAGTTGTATGTGGTGTCTTCAAAAAAAAGTTGTATGTGGTTCAATGAAATTATGCATTAGTTGGCGATTAGATTCCCAACTTCCTACTTACCACATGGCCCTTTCTTCTAAACAAACAAACCTGAACCAGTACTTTTATTAGTTTTATAATCACTTAAAACAGAATATATTTTTTTAATATGGAACATCTTGATAAATGCTCTACCGTGGATAATACTTAAAAAAATGTTTAAAAGTCTAACTACGTTGTAGTCATCTCTTGATAGTAAATGTTGATAGTATACTCATTATTTTGACGATTGAGATAGTGATTTAATGGATACCAATTTGATCGAAATAATGGAAAATGATTATGTAATTCGTATTGAACCAACAATAATTAAATCACCGTGTTAGGCTTTTAGCAGTAAATTTTTTTTTTTTGAAGAGGCTAAAATGAATTATATTACCACATCAAAAGATTCAACCTTGCACAAGGTATGCCAGAGAGAAACACCAGAGTCTGCAAATATTTACAAGGGAAACAAAAAATAGTGAAAACAGAAAGCCATTAACTATTAGCCTATGCCCAAAATAGAGAAGGGGCTAAGCCACCAACCATGATAGTTGAAGGGAAGACACGGATACTTCGCCTTCAGCCACCTGAAAGTCAGCAACTTAATTTTATCAACCACCTGAATAATTGAGCATTCTTTGCCATTGAAAAACCTGTTATTTCTTTCTTTCCAGATTTCCCACGTAGTTGCATACCAAAGAACATGTAAAATAGATCGACGAGTCTTTGAGGCACCACCATCAATAGTGAACTGGTTGAAATGGTCCCCACAGAGAATGGAAGAACCGTCGACAAACCCAACCACCTGAAGATATAACACCAAACCGAACCAAATATATTACAATGTAAAAATAAATGAGCCAAATTCTCCTCAGACCCACAACCAGAAGCACACATGTGGGCATTATGCTGAATCACACCGCGGCGAAGAAGGTTGTCCTTTGTTGGTAACCTATCTAGAAACAAACGCCAACCAAACAGAACGACCTTCAAAGGGATGTCTTTATTCCAAAGGGAAGACACCGCCACCAGAGAACCAGTCGGAGGTTGAAGAGTGATTAAATTATAAGCACTACCATGGTAACTGGTCATAAGTTCTTATTTCTGAATAATATCATCAACAATAGTTAAAAAATTTAAACCTTCGTAATTGGTCTACCATGGATTAATACTTAAAAAAATGTTTAAAAATCTAACGACAACAAACACAGTTTCTTGGTAGTAAATGTTAATTATACTCATTATTTTTAAGATTGAAATAATGACTTACTGGTTTGATTGAAACAATAGAAAATGAATGTGTAATTTGTATTGGACGAAAATTAATCAAGTTACCGTTTTAACTCTATATAATAAAAAAAAATATGAGTTTTTATTTTTGAATAGAGAAATGATATTTGAACATCCATTTTGTGACAACTTTTGCAACAATTTTCTCTCTCATACTCACATTACTTTTTACTTTATCTCTCTATTGTTTTGGTTTTCGTGCAAATATCAACTTTTTCTTTGTAAATTATGGTTGTCCCAAAAATTATCAACTAAATAGTTGTTTAAATAACACTCCTCATTTGAATAATATGGTCAGCAATCATTGAAATTTCTAATAATTTTATATAGGCTTAATTACTCTTTTGGTCCCTTAACTTATTTTTTGGCTTTGTTTTGGTCCCTTAACTATTAAAAGTTTCGTTTTGGTCCCTTAACTTACTTTTTGGTTTCGTTTTGGTCCCATATCTTAATTGTCAATTTATATCTTGATCCTGTCGGACCTAGAGATCTTTGGATAGTGTGTAGAGTGGCCTTTGAGTGCAGGACCTTCGTCGGTAACAACCTTCCTTTTTAGAAGGGGACGTACATGCACACATTCTAACAGATAAGTCAGAAGGCGTTGTGGATGATAGACGCGTCTAGTGTAAAAAAGGAGTGTATCTAGACAAATGCCACGAGTTAGCATTTATATGACAAGTTTAGGTTCTGGTCCTCAGATCGTTACCTAGACAGGTGTTCTTGAGGGATACTTGTAATTATATCAGAGGGAGTCAACATTGGAGTAGGTCCTAAATAGTCCAGGTCTCTTCATGAAGCCTTGATTTAGTTATATTTAGTATGAGTCTGTATCATGCTTAGCTTGCATATAAGCTTTGAAGGGTACCCAGATCTAATCAAGGATTCGCTTGGTCTAGTCCGAAACAGTTGCCCCCAAACTATTATCTGATGGAGTCAAATGAAAGTCTGATCTGTAAGTCTGTTGCGGATTTTAGAGGAATTGTTTTTGTTTGTTTGGCATGATTCTAAAAGGCTATGAATTCTACATGTTATCATATATGTTAGCTTTTGAGCTTAAACACTTATTTTTTTTTATATGTGATTGTCCAATTGTATGTTAGCCTTTGAGCTTAAACACGTAACTTTTTATTGATGTGTGATTGTCCAATCATATGTTATTTCCTTCAAAACTTGCATTTATTTTTAATGATATTGCATGTGATTTTTTCATTACACAGAGACAATTTGTTTTCCACCATGAGCCTTCTTAACCACATGTCAGCCACATCATCTTATGTTTGCCACACAGACGTTTTTGTAAGAGGATGTCGGCAGAGACCAAAGCCAAAACGTTTATAACTTACGAGGGTTGTTTTAGAATAAAAAAATATACATGGACGAAAACCAAAAGCACGCGAACTTACATGGACGATTTCCATATTTAAGCCTTTTTTAATTAAAAAAAACAATTTTAATAATTTTTAAAACTTTTTAATTAATAGAAATGACATGTCAATGCCAGGTGACAAAAGTTGCACAGTCAACAACTACCACATAACCTTTTAAATGAGCCTAAGGACCTTTTTAAAAAAATACAGGGACCAAAATCCATATAGGCCATGTTTATAGGGACCTTTGACATATTTAAGCAAAAAAATATATCGTAATTTACCAAAATAAACCTAAAAACATTATAACATCAAGGCTAATAGGGGCATTAATTCAAGCTTAAATCTTGTTATTGATGTTAAAACTGCATGAAAAATTATGTGATCTTTCCAGGTATTTTTGTTATGTATTCCTCCATTGATTCGAATTTTGAGATGAACAAGACAATTTTTCCAATTTTGATGAATCCTCTCTCAATTGATGGCTCAATAATCTTGATTGAATTACCTCCTCCGTTTTTAATATTTGATTTGTGACTAAAAATGCCACAGGTGAACTTAGACATGCTTTTATATGTGGTTGCAAATTAAGAATCATCATCTCCATCCATGATTGAATCTAAATCTGAAGTTTCATCCTCATCCCTCGGGTATCACTTTGAGACCATGTGAAGAATCAAAAGATAACATATAAATACTCATGAGATAAAAATTCATAAGGTATCATATTGATTGATAATACAGGAATTTGTGTACACAATAATATTGTTTATATAGCTGATAACACATAAGATGTGTGATCTTTTTCTTTCCTTAGTGAGAAGTGAGTGAGAATTCCATTGTTTACCAAAATAGAGAGTTTTCTTAGAGTGAGATCATTACAAGCACTTGATAGCTTATCATTTTCGTATAAGTTTTCATCCAATTTAACAAAAAATCATGGATAACCTACATTTAGAGGAGAAGAATATGAGATTGAAATATCGGAGGAAGAATTGGTATTGAGGAGGTTTCGATCCAACATTGTGTCTGATTAGGAGATTCTTAACAAACAAACAAGTCATAACGCATTTAATGAAGGATAATATGAAGGGTATCTGGTCACTGGTGAAAGGTGTAGAGATAAAAGAGATCAAGATGGGGGTTTATATCTTTCACTTTTTCCATAAGCTAGATGTCCGAAAGGTGCTAAGTGGGGGGGCCATGGTTTTTCAATAAACATACGATGATCTTGGGGGCTGTGGTAGATGGGGAGAATCCATAGCAAGTTACACTAAACTTGGTTCCTTTTTTGGATTCAAGTTCATAATTTATCAATGGCTATATGGTGGAGATGGTGGGACATAATGTGGGGAACTGTGTGGGTGGATTTTTAGAGTATGATGAGAAAAACAGTTCCTGTAACGCCCTAGTTATTTATTTAATTATTTTAAACTATGTGGAGTGTATATATATATTTATATATATGATGTTTGGTGATTTATGCGGAGTATATATATGCATATATTTGTATATATGTGATTTTTGGGTGATTTATGTGGTGTATTATTTTATTATATGGTTTATTTAATAATAATTAGAATAAGTATGAAATATTAATTATTTTGGTGTTTGGGGAATTAATTGGAGTTATTAGGAATTTGGGGGAGTTAAGTGTAATTAGGAGGGAGTTACTCTTAAGTGGGAAGTTAAGAAAATAGAAGTTAGAATTATTGTACGTGAGAAAAACAGTTTTACGTGAAACCAAGCCAAGGAAGAGAAAACCAGGAGCAAGAGAGAGGAACCAGAGGAACCCCTTTTTGCTGTGCATTTTTCATTCTGAACTAAGGTAAGGGTGGGGTTTACTTCAATAGTGTAGAATTTAAAGTCTGATTTTGAGTTTAACAGGTTTTGGTAAAAATTGGGGATTTTGGGTTTTATGTTGAAATTGTGGGTTTTGATGTTGTAAGCATGAATTTGATGTTAGAAATAGGTTCTAAGTGTATACAGAAAGTTAATTTGCATCTGTAAACTGATTTGGGGAGTGATTGGAAGAAAAATGGGATTTTGGGGAAAAACCAGATTTCTGCCCGTACAGAAGTTCATCGCTCGCCTCGCGAGCATTCATGCTTCGCCTCGCGAGTGAGCAACTTCATCACTCGCCTCGCGAGCAGTCCAACTCGCCATGGCGAGTAAGCCTGGATAAAACTTGATTTTTGAAAAGTTGTTATAAGATGTTTTGGGGATGGTTTAAGGTACCAAGATGATATTAATGATGAATGGTGGAAGTTTTAGGTTAAAAGGATGAATAGAGAGTTTAGAATTGGAGTTTGAGTGAGAAAATGTCACTTTTTCCCGAGAGTACCTGATTTTTACTTGCCTCGAGTTCGCCTTGAACTCGCCATGGCGAGCTAGTGTTTTTGTGAACTCGCCATGGCGAGCAGATGTGCTCGCGAGGCGAGCTACTCAGTTCCTGAGTGTTGATTTTCGTGCATGGATAGTAGTAACTTATTGTTGATGTGCTGAGCATAGTTTTATGTAATTGTGCATTATTATGGATTGATGAATTGCTGGTTGTTGCTATTACTGATGGCTATGATGTATGATTTATTTATTAAACCATACATGTTGTATTAATTGGAGTCACATGGAGTTGCATTGCATGGTCAGTTGTATGTAGATATACACAAGTAGGTCCATTGCATATGCATAAAACAGCGGTGAGGGCTTCGGTCCTGGAGTACTAGTTGCTCAACATCGGTGAGGGCTTCGGTCCTGATGAATGCTTTAACCATTCAAAAGCGGTGAGGGCTCCGGTCCTGATTGGTACCACATGCATAATGCATCTCATTCAGAAGTCTAAGATGGTGTCTTAGCAATGGTCATGTCATTTGCATGAGTCTCGGTTGTTATTTCAGTTATTATCTGGTTGATGTTGATGTTGGATATGCATTCATATATATATGTATTCATTGTGGTCTTGGTGTATTGTTGATGTTGTTGATATTATGTACATTGTATACATACTTGTTAAGTGGATGATTATGATGATGTTGTTGTGGCTTGTGAATAATTATGGATATTTGCAAACGATATATTTGAAGTTATAGGGTGTTAGATTCAATTGAAGATTTAATATCTATATTGTTGTTGTGAATCTCACCCCTTCTGCTTGAAAATGTTGCCCTTCCTATGGGTAACTTGCAGGTGATCCTGAGTAGTTGGTGGTGGCTCAATGTCGTGTCTAGGGCTCTGATACGTGGGATGGGAACTATTATTCGTTTTATTGTTGTTTTTCTCCTATGTATCAATTTTTGGAACTTGATGATGTGGCCCTTTGATGGTTGATATTGTTGTTAGGCGTTATGCCAAGATATTATTTGGAGAATTTTAACCGCTGTTGTGGTTGTTTGAAATGCAAACTTTCCGCTGCATAATCTTTGAAGTTATTAAACATGTTGAATTAAATAGCTTTATTTTCTATTTAAAATTTTTGAAATGACGTGTAACATGCCGTTGTGAAATTACTCTGATGTATTTATGCTATTTTATTGCTTTTGGGTAACGGGGTGTTACAGTTCATATTTCTAGAGGTGTTATATGAGAATAAGAGTTGTGGTCGATGTTAGGAAGTCATTAGTTTGTAGAAAAAGTATCAAGAAGAAAGGGGCAGCGCCTGTTATAGTTAATCTCAAATATGGACGTTAAGGCATTTTCTGTTATTACTGTGGAACGCTACAACATACAAAATATGCATGTGAGAAATGGACGATGATGTGACAAATTGGGGTCTAGATATCAGAGTTGCAGTCAATCAGAGAATCCGAGATGGTGGAAGCAGACGAGCAGTTGAAGAGAGCTCTCAGTTAGGTCAGGAACCAATGTAGGGAGGAGAGGCGCAAATGAATGCTGCAATAAATACAGGAATTCAAACTGTAACAACAACTAATAATACAACAGTTATCGTAGCGATACAAAAAAGGAATGGTATAATTGCATAATTAATTAAGCAACAGGCAAAAATGAAAACAATGAAGAAGGAAAGGATTTTCAATTATGAGCTAGTAACTGTAGAGCATTCAATAAGGGTGGCACAATCAAGTGTGGTAATTGTAGAAGAGAAGGATATTGTGGAATCTGACAAGAAACAATTTTGTGATGGTAGGAACAAGGAAGTAGGCAGGGTATATACAACTCGTGAACAAAATAAAAATCATAATCCAATTTAAATTGATGGCAACAAAGAGATGGTTCAATGTGGCACAACAAATGTAGTAATTGCTACATTAACATCAAATAACCAATTTTTATTGACAAGTCGTGAAAGTCAGGACTACTGGGAGCAATGAGTTTCATGAGCTAAAATTTTCGGGGATAGGGCAACCCGAGTGCAGCTCCCACACTTAGAGACTTAGCTCGAAAGTATCGCCTAAATGTCTTATTTCTATGCGGAACTTTGGTACATGCTAATAAAAAAGAAGATATCATAATCAGTTTGGGTTTTAATGGATCATTTGCAGTTGATAAAATCGGGAGAAGTGGATGATCAGTAATTCTTTGGAAGTATCCTTTTGATTGTAATCTTATAAACTATTCTCAAAATTTAATTAATATGGAAGTAATTCACCCGCATTATCCAACATGGAGGTTTACAAGCTTTTATGGTTATCCATAAAACGAAAGAAGACGGGAGTCATGGGACTTGCTTCAAACTCTATCTCAGGACAATGCTCTGCCATGGTGCGTTATGGAAGATTTTAATGACTTATTCCGGTGAAGAAAAAAGAAGTAGAGTTGATCATCCACCATGGAGGATAAAAGGATTCTGGTAGGCTTTCCAAGATAATAGATTAATTGACCTTCACTAGACAGGACATCCGTTCACATGGGTTAAAGGTAAAAGAGAATGAGATATGAAGGAATCAAGAATTGACAAAGCCTTCACAACTCAGGTGAGGTGTGATATTTTTCAGTAACATCAATTTCATAATGTCGTATCGCATAATTTTACTCGAGTTACATGAGAGAGTTACCAATTTTGCGGATGATTGCTTTTTATTTTGCAGGGCCAACATTAGGGAAACTACAAAGATAAAGGAGATTTTGCAGGTGTATGAAGCTGTGCCGGGACAAGCCATCGATTTCCAAAAATTTAAATACTTTTTAGAAAAAATACATCATAAGCGAATAAGGAGGAAATAAAAAATGTGTTTTAAGTGACAACTACTATGGGGAGTGGAAAGTACCTAAGAATGCCATCAATGATTAGTCGAAACAAAAGGGCAATGTTTGGTTATTTGAGGGACATGGTATTGAGGAAGATATGATAGTGGTCTTGAAAACATCTGCCAAAAGTAGGGCGCAAATTTCTAATCAAGTCCTTAGCGCAAGCGATTTCTCGTTTTGGTGGGGATTAAATAGGAGGCAAGGAAAAGGGATCAATTGGCTCAATTGGGATAAATTAACAACGAGGAATGAGTATGAAGGTATGTGTTTTAGGGGCTCGTCTAGGCTACAACCCAAGTTATATTTGGTGTGGTATCTTTGCTTCACATGTACTAGTTAGAGGAGGTCAGAGGTGGATAAGTGGTAATGGTAAAAGCACTGCAGTTTGGACATATCCTTGGCTAAGGAAGGAAGGGATTCATATGTTTCAAGTGAAAAAGTGGAAGGGATGGAAATCATGAAGGTTGCAAATTTGATGAATATAAATGGTGCAAGCAACAAGTGGGGGCTGATTGTAGGAACTTTCAATGAGCAAGACATAGAGGCTATTTTGAAATTGGTGTTGCTGAATCGAGTAAAGGAAGACAAGCTCGTTTGGAAGTTCAACCATAAAGGAAACTACACAGTAAGGTCTGCATATAGGTATGCAACGAAAACACTTGTTGATAATGAGGAATATCAAGTACCAGGGGAATGGAGAAAAATGTGGTGGATGAAGATTCTGCAAAGGATAAAAGTTTTTATATGGAGGGTGTTGAGAGGAGTGCTTCCCACACGTATGCATCATCAAGATAAAGGTGTGTAGTGCACAGGAAGATGCCCTTTTTGCGAAACAAATTATGAGAATGACTAACATATTTTCATTGGGTGCGAAGAGGCGAAAAATGTTTGGCTAACAACTGGATTGTGGGATTTAATTAAAGACATTGTTGTTGTTGCTGCGAGTTTTACAGATTGTATTTTTTAGGCTAACAAGTGAAGAGAACAATGATATGGCTATGATGCTTTAGAATGTATGGCGTCGTCATAATGATAAAGTATGGGATGGTGAATTAAAGAAAATTAACATAGCGGTTCAAATTGCACCCGCGAAGAAACAGACCAGCAATATCTATGTAGAATCATCAACAACAAACAACAACTTGGCATTTTGTTTGAATTCCAATGCCACACGAAGGTGTTTTGGGATATGTGTGGGCATTCAGAATTATCGTGGACATTTTACAAAGGCAGCCACAACTTGGCATGAAGGCAATCCTCCCCCAAAAGAAGCGGAAGCAGTAGGATTACATGATGCTATTTATTGGCTTGGTCTATGAGGACCATCAAAGGTGCATATAGAACTAGATTGCCAAGTAGTAGTTGATAGCATAATTGATGGGAACACCAATAAAGTGGACTTTGGTAATATCATATATGAATGTCACTCGCTTTTACAACAATATCATAACTTTAAGATAAGTTTTGTTAGAAGACAAACTAATATTGTCGCTCATACTCTGCAAGGGTGTCAAGATTGTATCCTAGTCACTAAATTTTTGATTTGATTCCATCTTATATTAAAATTATTGGGAGAAATGAAATAATATGCGTTTTTAACTATAAAAAAAACTAGTAACGCGGAATAATTGAGTAACTAATCAAATAAAACTACCTGAAGAATATTTTTTCCTCGTGAGCTTAGCTCTGCTGAGAGGGACGATGTATAGTATATGAAAGGTCTGCGGTTCAAACTCCGGCCACCACTAACACTTTTCAATGGCAAAAAAGGAGAAGTTTTTTTTTTTTGGTTAATTAATCCTTTGGTTTTTAGGGAAAATAGATTCTGATAATTCGGAGTTCGATCGAAAGATATATAAAATATGACAAAGAATTGTTTTTATCAAATAATCAAACACAGATTCTCTTGAACAATTCACATTTTATGAAAACTCATTAATCACTTGGACGCAATGTCTTATTTAAAAAAGTTATACAATACTATATTAATATTTCCCAAAGTAATGATTCTTTTTAGACCTTTTAAAAGATCCATATATGACAAATTCGTCAACTACATCCTTTAAAATTATAAATATTGTTTTGTGTGCAAGTGTGAGTTATATGTCCCACATCGGATAAAACAATAAATGTTGAACACCTTATAAGTGAGAGGACCATAAACCCATTGCCTTAAGGTTTTGGGTAAGAGTGCGGCGTCTCTCTTGTTTGTGGGGTTGTTCTAGCCTCGATGTGGACGGTCCCCCTGACTCCCCCAATGACCCAATAATGGTATCAGAGCCCCGGTTCGACGAAGGGTATGACCGAGGCTGTCGGCTCGTTTGCGGAGAAACCAACAACGACAATACGAGCAAGTAAAAGCTTCCCCTTGAAGGAGGAGCATGATGAATAGATGGACTCACACTTGAGGGAGAGTGCTGTTGTGTGCAAGTGTGAGGACCCATAAACTCATTGCCTTAAGGTTTTGGGTAAGAGAGTGTGGCGTCTCTCTCCCTATGTGATTGTTTTAGCCTCGATGTGGACGGTTCCCCCGAGCTCCCCTTCATGACCCAACACATATAAATAATTATTTTATAAAAACAATGAACAATTTGAGATACGATAAAAAGTAAAAAAAATAATAAAATGTAAACTTTATTTTTTTTTATAAGTAAACTTTATGTTATTATTGAAAGCAACCCACCAATGAATCAATTCTCCTCTAAACCATTATAATCCAACCAATCACTGTAAAATTCAAATTCTATTAGCTCACACCTTTTCTATTTTTAGATATACAAATAATAATAATTTTTTATTTATCCTACTTACATATAAATAAGGAATTGTTCAAGCCAAAAACACTCCACAAAACACAAGAAGAAAAATTTGAAAAAACCTCAAGAAAATGAATCGCCATCGTCATAGTAGGGTTAGTTTAGTCTTATTAGAGACAAATCGTTTCATTATACACCCCCCTCTTTCTCTCTTCTCTCTCTTACATTACCCTTTCTCATTCTTCAACCCAAAATCAAAATCAAATTTCCACCAAATCAAAATCAAAATCAATCAAATCTCACATTTCTCAATTCGTATCATCAAATCTCATCATTATTCCCAAAAAAACCCTAATTGTTTTTTCGTTTATTTTTCCCTTTTTTAAAACCGAAAAATTAAAGTTGAATCGTTTTCATTAAATTTTTCGCGATTAATTTGGGGGGTTCTATTTTGGTTATCATATAAAATCATTCTATGGCGAAAGGAACCGATTCAGATGAGTTTATGGTTCTTTCTAGGGTTAGAACAGGTTTGAAACGAGAGTTTGCGTTTGCAATGAAGGCTCAATCTGAGATCGATGGTTCGTTGGGTCGAACCAGGGGTGGTAGTAAGAACCGGAATGAGGCTCCGGTTCAGGAAACGCCGGTTGGGAAAAGGGTAAAAAAAACCGGTTTAGATGATGTTGTTATGAGTGAGGAAGAGGCTAAGAGTGATGTTGTGGATCTTGTTAGCGATGAAGAGGTTAGGAATGTTGAAAGGGAAAATGGGTTTTTGTCAAAATCTGATATTGATGTGAAGAGTGATGTGGTTGATGAAGAAACCCTTTTGAAGGAAGAAGAAAAAGTTGTGATTGTGGATGAAATTGAAATGGAAACTGTTTGTGATATCAAAGATGAAACCCTAGAGGATAAGGGTACCCTTTTGGAGGAAAAGGGTAATGTTGGTGGGAAAAGGAAAAAGAGGGTGTCGTTAGAAAAACCAGTTAGGAGGTTTACAAGATCAGCATTGAAGGAAAAAGATGAAGAAATTAAGGATAATGCTGTTGTTGTTGATGTCGATAATGTTGTTGAAAGCGAAAATGGGGTTTCTGAGGTTTCGCCGGTTATGGTGACTCCGACTCCGATGAAATTTGGCAAGTCTGGTAAGAGGTTTCCTGTCAAGCTGAAGGATCTTCTGGCTACTGGGATTCTGGATGGATTGAAAGTGAGATATGTGAAGGGACAAAAGGTATATTGTTTTGAACTTTATAGATTTTGGTCTGGTTTGTGAAATTGTGAATGATGCAAGGAGTTTTTTTTTTCTTTGTTGTGGTGCATTAGTGTGATATGAGTTTATTCGTGATTGGTGTGTAGGCACGTAAACCAGGAGAAAAGGATTTACAAGGTGTGATTAAAGATGCTGGGATTTTGTGCTCTTGTGGGAGTTGTAAGGGGAATCAGGTACGTAAATGGAGGGCTGGTTATTGTTTTTTTTTATTTTTATTTGTGTAGGTTTAGCATCTTGTAGGTTAGTAATGTGGTTTTTTGCTATTTGTTGTTTTTTGTTGAGTAGGTTGTCTCGCCGTCTGTTTTTGAGTTGCATGCTGGTAGTGCTAATAAACGTCCTCCGGAGTATACTTACCTTGAGAATGGAAAACTCCTTCGGGATGTCATGAATGCCTGTTCAAGTCTTCCGTTGGACACATTGGATAAAGTGGTCCAAATGGTCCTGGGTGATTTCACTATGCAGAATTCTAATATCTGTTTCAATTGCCGAGGTTTGAAATGCACGCACTTGCTTCCCTAGCTGTGACACTATGTAATTTGCAATCCTGTTGATTAAACATGTAATTTTGATGAACTGTTTGTAGGGTCAATTTCTGAATCTAACAAGGGTGAGTCAAAACTAGTATGCAATCCATGCATGGAGTTGAAAGAGACTCAAACTAGCCAACTTCAAACAGCAGCAACACGTAGTGAAAGTATTACCCCAGTAGTTCAACCCAGGTGTGTTTTTTTATTTGTTATCAATGTTGAATAGTTGCTATAGTGCAGCAGCATTTGCACAAACTACTATTATTCTGCAGTGCGCTATTTAGTACCAAATTTTGTCAAATTGCGGATATAGCCGCTGTCACACTGTTGCATAGCGGCATTTGATCATGCCACAATTTTTCGTTTTGTTATGTATAACATATTGGGTATGTTGTGGTACATTCTAAGAATTTAAGATAAGAACGTGCTTCATGGTTAAATTCATTCTAAAACATTGTAATGACATAATGTTTGTCGGCCATTTTAGATCCTTACTGTTACTTACGCTAAAATCAAAAGGCTCATTATCTTTTATTGTTTTATTTAACGTAACTTTCACTTGTGTGTACTCTGGCGCATGCTAATGTGTACTGTGTGATAAACGAGCATATTATTTGCTTGTATTTGAATACACATAGTAGGCATGCTGTGTGATCTATCGAAGTTCACTGGAATCATAGCATATATGACGAGTGATCCTATTATTTCAGATCACTAGAAGCGGTAGTACTTCCAGAGTCATTAAATACTGAGACGGTGGTTCCGAAGTCATCAAACACTGAGATGGTGGTTCCAAACTCATCAAACACAAATATGGTTCGAGAGACATCATCCACAAATATGATTCCAAAGGCATTGAATAATGGCATGAAGCAGAGTGCATCTGGCAAGAGTCGGGGAAAAATAACTAGAAAGTATGTCTTTTAAGCACTTAATATATTTGGAAAAAAAAATTAGAATTTACTGATTTAGATGTATATTATATATTATATGCATTAACAACACACAGCGTTCTAGTTTCACCAGGAATTTAAATTTTGCTCTTTTTCTTGAACCTATTTTGATAGGGATCTACGGTTGCATAAGTTGGTATTTGAAGAAGACGTGTTAGAAGATGGAACTGAAGTTGCTTACTATTCTCATGGAAAGGTAGCTTTGGTTAAAGATGGGTTCAGTTTTACCTTGTTTTATGACTTTCATCTTTTCTGATTGTGCTTTTGTGGTGTGTTCAGAAACTATTAGTCGGTTACAAAAAGGGATATGGAATCTTTTGTAGCTGTTGCAGTACAGAGGTTAGCGCCTCTACGTTTGAAGCTCATGCTGGATGGTCATCTCGACGCAAGCCGTGAGTTGTTTAAATTCTCGGATCTGTTGGGTGTATATGTCTCGTCTAACTATCTTTGCATTTGATTGCTTATCATATTCCCAGTTTTATCTTTTTCTTTGCCTAGCAAATATTTTGTGCTTTGTATTGATATTTTTAAATTCAGGTAAAAGTAACTTCATTAATAATTTAATATTGTTGCAAACCAGACAGTTAATTAGACAGTAAATGATTCAATGGAAAATATTGGAAATGCTTGTATATTATTGAAGAAAAGATAGAAAAGTAGAAGAGAATACTCTCCTTAACCACCCACAGAGCTTAGCTCCTCAGAGATCGTGGAATTCTCTGCCTAGCAACAGAACTTTTCATGCGTCTCTCATCTCATGACCTCCGCCTATAACAGAATTCCTCACAAACTCTCCATTGGTCCTCTTTTGATTGTTCAAGCCCACTTCATCAGCTGAGGGCCTATCAAATATATTGTTATTGTTATAGAGAAAAAATATTAAATTAAAACCGAAATAGGAAACATTTTAAAATCAATATACATGATTTTACAAGTTGAGAAATGAGAGTAACATGTGCCATCAATTAGTGAAAAGCAGCATTTTATTCAGAATTGGGAAAGGGGAATACAACCACTAATTGTGGATTTTTTATGTGCGTGCGTTTGCCTTTAAATCATATTGCATTTATCGCAGGAAAGTGGTTTATAATCTATTTTGTTATTTTCTCTCTTTCCCCATTTTCTAGTTCTTGTTGATTTTCTTTTTCGTGAATTGATATGTGCTGTTTTGTAAAATTAGCCTTCATTTCCTTGTTTAACATTGAGTTAATGTATTGCAGTTACCTGCATATATATACATCTAATGGAGTCTCACTACATGAGCTGTCCCTCTCTCTATCAAAAGATCGGAGATTTTCTGCCAGTGATAATGATGACCTTTGCAGCATATGTCAAGATGGAGGGGATCTTTTATGTTGTGATGGATGCCCAAGGGCTTTTCACATAGGTGAACATTATTTGTTTCTATTGTGTATTATTAATTAATGTCTAGTTTATTTGTTTCATATCATATAGATAATTATTGTAACATGGGTTTAGTTTCTATAAACAAGAAAAAGCCTGAATTTGTTGTACTTAAATATAAGCAAATGTCAACTAATTTATCCACATCTAATGTTTGTGTTCCAAAAATGCCCTTAAATGTATTCATTAATGTTATAAGAAGTTAGCCATTTTAGTTAGGGGTAGGTTTGTAAATGTATTTCTTTTTCTATTTCTACATCAAATGAAGCAAATTTAATAAAAAAGCCTAAATTTGTTGGCCTTAAATCTAAGCAATGTGAACTAGTTCATGTTTATCCACATTTACTTTTTGTATTCCGAAAATGCCCTTAAATTAAGTCATTAATGTTGTGAGAAGCTAACCATTATAGGTAGGGGGTAGGTTTGTAAATGTATTCCCTTTTCTACAATAAACCAAGAAAATTAAATGCATTTAATCATCCTTATTAAATGTGAAAGTAAGAATTTTTGCTTATAATTCAGTCCAGAGAGAGTACCTACGTCTCTGCACCCTGCCAAAAAAGAGTTATTATCTGTATCATTAATTATTTCAATTGTAGTATGTCATTAAAGTAATAAACAATTATAATTGAAGAATAAATTGTTACTGATTCAAATTTTGAATTCTCTCATATTTTATTGAATCCCCACTCTTAATTCAAGTTTGATGAATGGGAATACGGAAAAATAATTGGAGAAAATTGAGAATAGCTTTTAGCTTAGTACACACACAAGAAGAGTGCAAAAAGTCAAGTAAACAAACATGGGTCCACCACATACATCGTTTATTTCTATGCAACTTGGACTTTAAGCTGACATTGCGTTTTGTTATTCTCAATTATATGAATGTGTCAATTTCAGATTGTGTTCCTCTGCCATGCATTCCCTGTGGTACTTGGTATTGTAAATATTGCCAGACTAATTTCCAGATGGAGAGTAATGCACAACGTAATGCGAATGCTCTGGCAGCTGGAAGGATTGAAGGCATTGATCCTTTAGAACAGATAAACCGACGATGCATTCGCATTGTCAAAAGTGTAGCTGTCGACCATGGGGGATGTGCCTTGTGTGGGTAATGCTCTATTATACATTTCATCTTTTGTACATATCATTTGTAATCTTATATTCCTATTTCTCTTTTCTACTTTTATCTTTTATGCTATGCTCTGTGACATATTTCTGGACTTGAATCTTATAGTGCTTTGTGAAATATTTCTTTGACATATTTCTGGACTTGATTCTTTTATGCCTGTACCTTTGTTACACTCAGTTTGCTGATGTTTTTGTTATAATGTACAGATGTCATGATTTTGTTAAAACATTTGGTCCTCGAACAGTAATTATTTGTGATCAGGTATTGCCTTACGTGAATTATAGACCGCCAACCCTTTTTTGTCAACTGCTTTAATTGATTTCACCATTGGTTTATTTGAAGCACTGATTAATGTGTTCTTGCAGTGTGAGAAGGAATATCATGTTGGGTGTTTGAAGGAGCACAGCATGCAGAATTTAAAGGTCTCATAGTTTCTAATTCTTTTAACTTTTGATTGAAATTTGTTTGCTTTTTGTTGACCTGGGGTTATTTTCCAGGAGTTGCCTGAAGGGGATTGGTTTTGCAGCACAAGTTGCAGTCATATTCATTCTTCTCTAGTGAATTTGGTTGCTTCTGGGGAGAATAGTCTCCCAGATTCTATTCTAAGTTTGATAAAAAAGAAGCATGACACTGGCGTTGAAGGGAAAGGTGCAGACACTGGCGTTGAAGGGAAAGGTGCTGGCAATATCATTGAAGAGAAAGGTGGAGACAGTGTCGAAGAGAAAAGTAGAGACGCTGTTGAAGAGAAAGGTGCAGACACCGGCCTTGAAGAGAAAATTGCAGACACCGACTTTGAAGAGAAAGCTGTAGACACCGGCGTTGAAGAGAAAGCTGCAGACACCGGCGTTGAAGAGAAATGTGGAGACACTGGTGGTGTTGAGAAAGATGTAGACACTGGTGTTGAAGTGAAAAGTGTAGAAACTGGGGTTGAAGAGAAAGGTGTAGTCACTGCTGTTGATCCTGAAATTAAATGGAGGGTTTTGAACTGGAAGTTAGTTGCCTCAGGTGAAAATAAGCAATTGTCTGATGAATATAGGCAAGTGCTTTCGAAGGCTGTTGCCATCTTCCATGTGAGTATATTTATGTTTCTACCCCGTATCGGTTTTCTGTTTGTTCATCTGCTGTGTTGATAATACTCCGGAATGAAGTCAAGAGTTGTCATTTAGATTTATTATATGCTTACCTTTAAGAGATGGAGTGTTTTTTCTACAGGAGAGATTTGATCCTATAGTTGATTCGTCTTCTGGCCGTGATTTCATTCCGACAATGCTGTTTGGGTAAGCATCAGTTGTTTTTTCTTTCTAGTTGATTTGTTGTAACAATTATGAATGTTAATGAATTAGTTTTCTCTTATTGTTTTGACTTCCACAGAAAGAACATCCGCGGGCAAGATTTTTCCGGAATGTACTGTGCAGTGCTCACTGTCAAGTAAGTGATGAGGGTAGAATGACTTTCTCCAAATGCATACCTTGCTTCTTTCATAACCTGATTCCAGTTTCTTTTTGTTTGTTTTCAGCCAAGTTGTTGTTTCTGCTGGAGTATTCCGTGTTTTTGGACCAGAAGTCGCAGAGCTTCCTTTGGTGGCGACAGTTTCTGAGTACCAAGGACAGGTTATTTAATTTACATGAGTTGAACATACCCTACTTCTGTGCTTTTAAATCTGATTATTTTTTACAATAAAAATTGTGCAATTGTCGGCAAACATTCTTAACTCAAGTTATATTGGTTTATTCAGGGTTACTTTCAATGCTTGTTTTCTTGCATTGAGAGACTACTTCAATCTCTAAGCGTGAAAAACCTTGTCCTACCGGCTGCCGATGAAGCTGAATCAATATGGACTAACAAATTTGGGTTTACAAAGCTAGAGCACGATGAGGTGTGCAATATTTTATGTTGTTTCCTAGTTATATTGTTTGCTACTCATTACACTAACTTTCTGTCGTCGTTTTTACAGATCAACAATTACAAGAAGTTTTATCATATGATGATCTTTCAAGGGACCTCAGTACTACAGAGGCCTGTTCCGACACTACCAAGTACTTCTCAGGAGATTTTGTAAAGTTTTTAGAGGCCCTCTTATGCAATGGCCTTTGTTTTGGGTTTGTTTTGATGGGTTGCAGAGCACACTTGTTTAGTCTGTACAGAGTGTTCTGCCATTTTGGTGTACAGAAAAACAGAACCACCTTTGCTGATGATGCAATTTTTTTGTAGCAAAGAAATGATATGGAGATTAGAATTAAAAATTGAGGAAACTACTAACTGACTAGGACATGGGAGAAGGGATATTGATTTACTATCCAAATTTTTGTTGATACAAATTCACTTATTAGCTGCCATCGAGCGGTTTTAATGCGATTCTGTTTTGAATCTGAAGATTTCGGCATTTGTTCTTAAGGAACATAATTTGTTGCACCCTTTGGTATTTTGATCTTGTAAATTCTTAAGTTCGTTTGATATATAGCTGCAATATCTAAAGGGGTGAGCATCGTTAATAGTAATTTCTTAATTTGTTTTTTAATATGCACTGTCAGTTTAGTACAGTTTTTTTTTTTGACATCCAATAGCAATCAATGATTGTCAACCCAACCCGGCAACCCCCCCTCCCTCTAAATTACAAATCGCTTTGGGAAATGTGAGTTACATCAGCCAAAATTCTACTGTAATCTTTGTTCCTTTTAATTGAGTGCACTAGCAATAAATTTTGACAAAAAAAAATTAGTTATAAATTATATTGGTCATATTTAAGCACGAAGTCTAAGAAGCTTTTTTATGGCCAATAGTTTGACATTTTGATCAAAATAAACTTTTTATGCCCGTCGTTGGCTAAACCATAGACCTTTGCAGAGTAGGTTGACCTGACCTATTTTCAACCCTATTGCTGTTCAAAATTGGTAAGACCTTTGTAGAGTTTATGTTTAAAATAGGTCATTCAATAGGACCTTGGTAACATGAAAACTGTTTGAGTGAGCTTAGGGAAAAGCTGCAAGCGTGTCACGAAATTGCTTCCAATCACTACTCAGACTCAGATTGCAGACTTCTTCACAAAGGCTTTGCTACCTCAACCTTTTCATACACTTTTATCCAAGTTGGAATTGGTAGATATTTACCAACCTCCAATTTATGGGAGGCTATTGCATAATGAAGACATTAGTGATAATAAATCCTAGATATATAGATAACCTGTACAAATTATCAGTTAGTTACATTTACCTAACTGTATTAGAGTGATTGTTAGCATATAGTTAGTGTAGCATAGTTCCTATAGTATTTCACCTCTCCTATATAAGTTGTACTATCACTTTGATCACATTTAATGAGAATTGATTCATTCCATTTGTTCCTTCATAATAAATATCAAATATTTAGGTTCAACCATTAATTTGAAATCTTTGATATCGTAAGAAAAACCATAATATTTATAGGGTTTTTTAAGTTATATTTTAATTATCATATAACGTATTCAGAGTTTATTTAAAAATAATTCATCTGTATATTTGTAAAGCCCATAATTTTTCTCTCATATCTTTATGGTAAATAATACCAATTACAAATACATCTGTTACCCAAAGAAAATACAAGATAACTAAAGAGAATATGACTAGAGAGAAACAAATTTAAATCTTTAATTTAAGGAAAATCATGAATTAAGGAAAGTCAATAATACAAATTAAAAACCTGCCACCCAAAAAATGCGACAAATGAGAAACAAATTTAAAACTATAAATTAAGAAAAATCACAAATACCAATTATAAATACACCTACTATCCAAAAAAATATGACTAAAGAGAAACATATTTAAAACCGTAAATTAAGGAAAATAACAAATTAAGAAAATAAAAAATAATAATTACAAATACAATTGCTACCCAAAGAAAAAAGTCCAACTTCAATGTAAATGTTTATCAAAAAATTCCATGTGTTACAAGCCATATAAAAAGCTCCACATAGTTTTTATTTTATTTTTATCTAAACTTCCATAGGGTGTTTTGTCAAAAAAAAAAAAAAAAAAAAAAAAAAACTTTCATAGGGTTTTAAACTACTTACATTTTTTTTGCAAATTAATAAGCATCTAATTGTGGAGGCAAGACAAATTGGGGGACAATTTCCACTTGTGTGCCTCTACTTAAGGGTGGACAAATGGGTTACACCCGCTGAACCTGGCTGACGCATGAGAAAAAGGAGAAGTGGACGGGTCAAAACGGGTTGGGCGGTTTCGCGAGCTGAAGAAGCGGTTTAGGATGAGTTTGGGCGGTCGGTTCCCGGTTTGGAAATTACCACCGTTGAAAACTGCAACAGACCCGTATGTTAGGAATTAGGATAACATGTGTCTTGTAAATGTATTGGCCAACCTAGTTAGGCCCAAATAATTTCAGCATTTTCCAACCCAACCCAACACAAATTAAACAACCTTTAGTATAAATATTAAAATTACCAACTCCCAAACCCTAGTTTAATTCATCAAGCTGCAGCTGTTTCTCCCTTCTCTTCAGTTTACTGCTTATTCATGGTTGTTTTGTGTGGAGATTCCTTTCTAGTCATTTTTATCTGTTTAACAATACGCCAAACCAACATAAAAGATTCTCCCCTTCCCCTTGTAATTTCTGGAACATGATGAAATATTTGTATCTATACCAGATCCATCTTCATGCACATAAACTTGAATTTCTTCTATATAGATATACACTTTATTATAACTCGATATTTTTTCTTGTCTGATTTGAGATTTTCTAGATCTGGGTTGTAACTTGAATGAAACCACCCGTCTACCTGTAACTTGACAGAACCACCACCTGCAAAAACCGAAGCTGGAAATGGACGACAACGAAGTGGTGTTGTGTTTGCAGCCCGTCGGTTTGGTCTATTCCTTAATTTATGCTGAATCCCATATGGAACCGTCCACTGTCCATGCCTAGCTCTACAACAAAATTTCAACACAAAGTCAATATGGCTAAGTTTCCTTTTTTTCTTCTTCTTTATTTTTCTTTATTTTTTTTTTTTTGGTGGTGATTTTAACTTTTTTATATGATTCAATAGTTGTAGTTGTTATATGATTCAATTTTGTTTTTGTTGTTGTTAGATTGAATAGTTGATGATGCGTGTGATTGGATTATATGGTTTTATTGTAATACTCTGGGGTGTATATAAATTCTGATGTGTACTATATTGCTTCGAGTGAAATTTTGTTTTGCAAATAATTTCTTTTTATAAAATTCTATCTGGGGTGTCACCATTTGTGAGGTGAAGGATTAGTCTTAGTCTCAATTTTAGTGGGTGTATTCTCTTGGTTTAAATAGATTGCATCAATGAGTGTAAGATTAGTCTTGAGATTCAAATTTAGTACGAATCTAACATACGTTCAAAGTATTAACAAGCTATTAGCTGGGGCTGATCTTGGTGTAGGATCAAACGATGTACATATTTGGAATAGGAAATTCTTTTGTCGTTTAATTGTTGTATGATTGTTATTTTATTATTGCTCTTTGTGATTATGGTGTAATTTAGATTGATTGTTTTGATTGTAGTTATATTGAAATTGTGTTGGGACGATATGTACAAACACGTTAAAAATATAGTTCCAAAAACAAAAGAAGATCTAAAAGTAAATGTCTAGGGAAAATGTGTGAAATTAAAATTTAAAAAGGTAGTGATGTGATGAGTACAAAAAGAATAATTTAGTTGGAGACATTATGATTTCTGAACCATAGCAAAGTAAAATAGAAGGTATGAAGAATGTTTCAAATAATAATGATGATATGGAGTCTAACATTCTTGATAGAGGAAAAGAGAAGAAGATACAAACTAATGACGGGTTAGACTCACTATACTCTTGAAAAGACGAGGAGCTAGAATTTGCATTACAAAATTCCCAACTCGTTCACTATCCACTACAATTTTAGGAAGACACCTCAAAACTTTTTTTGAGGAACTAATTCAAGGCCCCAACTGAATATCGAGGAAGACATTGAAGAAAATTCGTTGGAAGATTTTAACATCCCTCCAAATAATATTCAAGTAAATACTTGTAACTTATAATAGTCATTTTTTAAAATTATTTTTCTTAGTGCATTTTTGGTTTGGTGCAAGAATTGTGAAACTTACATTGATTTTTTCAAAATAACTCCATATATATTTGGATGTACACTTATTGAAAATAACAAGGGTTAATGGTGTTTTACCCCCATGTAATATAGGTCATTTTCGGTTTTACACTCTGTAAAATACTTTTTTTGATTTACCCCCTTATAAAATATTTTTGTTTTGATTTAATCCCCTAATAGGTCATTCAAAAACCAGAATTTTCGAAGAAAAAAAAATGGTTAATTTGGTTAAATCACCGTGAATTTGATAATTCTAGCACCAAACCGCACTAATAAAATAATTTTGGAAAGTGAGTACTTTACGAGTATTTACTTGGATATTCTTTGGTGGGATGTTAAAACCTTCCAATGAATTTTCTTCAAATACTTCCTCAATATTGAGTTGGGGCCTTGAATTAGTTCCCTCTTGAAAAAGTTTTGAGGCGCCTTTCCCAAATTGTAGTGGATATATTGAAATATAGTTGGGAATTTTGTAATTCAAATACTAACTCCTCATTGGTTTGAATCCTTTTTTCTTTTCCTTTATCAATAATGTTAGACTCGCCATCATCATTATTATTCGAAACTTGCTTCATACTATTTTACGTTGCTTTGGTTCAGAGATCATAATGCCGCCAACTAAATTAGTATTTTTGTACTCATCACATCACTATCTTTTTTAATTTGGGTTTTACACGTTTTTCCGTTGACATTTGCTTTTGGATTTTATTTTGTTTTTGGAACTATAATTTCAACATGTTTGCACATTTCATCCAACACATTTTCAATATAACTACAGTCAAATTGAAATTACACCGTAATCATAAAGAAAAGGGCAAATTACACTCACCACCCCTCGGGTTTCTTTAAACAACACATAGACCCCTCTAGTTTAAAAATTAACATTGACCTCCCTTATTTGTTTCTTTAATTAACATATACATCGCTTGTATGCTAACACTGTTAGTTGTCAGTTAACTTCATTGATGCAGTGGAAGCTTTCGTCCGCTTAGATGTTTATCACCATGGCAACTCCTTGCATGGCAAAATTCATACCTCCATCTCAGTTGCAATTTGAGAAAAATTACACAATGGAGAAGTACAATGTGAATGTAAAAAGCCATAAATTCATCAAGCTAGAGAAATAGTTAAAACAAACTAGTGTTCAATTGTGATGATTACAACCAAATTAATCTCTCCTGTAATTACAGAGGACAGATAATTTGTTTGGGGACTGAATAATGTACAAACATGAAATTAATTCAGTTTTTTGTGTGTGATGGAAATTGATTCATCTGCCACTCACGAACATTTCACCACTTACGCTTATTTCTCTTCATTTTCAACTTCATGTTCAATTACTTCATTAATTCACTAGCATCATTAGTATTACTATCTGTCATCGATTCTAATCAGAGCGGTTTGACTTGTAAAAAAGGACGATGGTGAAATTGATTTGGAGTTGACCACGGTGACACGCATTCTCTAGTGGTGGGATGTAGCCATGTAGGTAGGTATACTAGCGATCGATAGAGCTATATATAGAGTAGACAATGGATAAAGATTATTACTCCCTCCGTTTTTAAATATAAGTAAAATTGATTTTTTAGATTCATTTAATGAAGTATGTGATTCATAATATGGATACATACATCATTAAATGACCTAAAAAATCAATTTTGCTTATATTTAAAAACGGAGGGAGTACGTTGTAGTGAAGTTATTCTGTAATGGAATAAATCTGAGTTGTTAAGAAAGAAACTGTCAACATACTAATACTAACAGTAACAGAGTTAGTTTGGAGGGGAGGTGAGTGTTTTTCTAAAACTAGAGGGTGTATATGTGTTTTTTAGAGAAACCTTAGGGGAGGTGAGTGCAATTTATTCTAAAGAAAATTAATAAAATAACAACCATACAACCATTGAATGAGGCACCAAAGAATTTCCTATTCCAAATATGAACATTGTTTGAATCTATGTCATATTCCTACAAGAAGTTGAATCTCAAGACTAATCTTACACTTACATTCCATTTATCAATCATACACTGAAATTGAAATCAACAGAAAACACCCAAGACTAGCACTTCACCTCATAAATGGTGACATCCCAAAGTTCTTATCACTAGTGCATTGGAAATCATCAAGGGTGAGTGAGAGTGTTGAGTTTTGATTGCTCGGTTGAGAAAATGTAGATTCTTCTTGTTCTTGCAATAGATACAACGTTGATTGCAACTTCATTAAAAAAATAATAATACAACGTTTACATTAAATTAGATGAACTTCTCTCCAAAAAAATTAAATTAGATGAACCTTCTTTCAAAATCAAAATTAAATTAGATGGACATTTTTTTTAAGGAATTAGATGGACTTAAAATGGCAAGCTCGCCATTTTAAATATGGAACATAGCTATGCTAGCCAATTGGAATATAGTAGGTAGCTTCTTAAAAAAAAAAGAAATATAGTAGGTATTTTTACACAAATTTGTGATTATGTTCCTCATTCATTCCAACGTTATTTAATAAATGTTCTTCCTTGAGTTAATGTTACTTTGCTGTTTAATAAGGTTAAACCATTAATCTATGATAGATATCCTCAACATATAAATTTGTATAATTAAAATAAAGTTGTTGGGTAATTATACTATTTTTTCTCGAATTCTTCCTATGAAATCTTTGATTTTGTTTTTCTCATTATATTTTCTCGAATTATACTATTGTAATTGACCTCGGTTACGGATTGCAATGAGTAAGGTTTGAGTAGAGTTCTTTGTTGTCAAAATCCCAACTTAAATCACAAAATTCAGGATTTTGCGACTTTCTTCATATTCAATGACTCAAATCCATGGTAGAATCCCAAAATAGGCAAAATCCATCGATTTTGATTGCAGTTTTACGATTTCTTATAAACAAAGTCATTTATGACTATATACAATTTATAACATATATTTAGTATTTTTTTTTGGTAAAATCCATCGATTTTGATTGTGATTTTATGATTTCTTATATCGATTCTACAAAAGTAGTTGAGTAATAAAATCCTTCGATTTTAGTTGCGATTTTACAATTATCGATTTTGCTCTTCTCCTTCGACCTGAGGCAAAATCCCGATTGATGGTAGCTCTCATATCCCCAGTTTAAAAAAAATAGTTGTACCTAGACCTATAGATGTGTGAGTAGTAACTTCCATACTTGTATCAATGTCCTCAAGGTACCCATGGACATACCTGTTATTCCCCTTAACAATAGGCAAAAATCCTCCGTGATTATTTTTGTGTATATTTTAAACAGTTGAGGCATGTATCTCCTTTTTCCATTTAGGTCTTCTATCTTTTAAAACATGCAAAAGCATTTCCTTTTAACATTTTTTGTTTAAAAAATGTTGATCTATGTGTTACAAACCAAAATATTAGACTGACTCAAACATGATTAGACATTGATAGATCTACTTCATGTGTGTATGAGATATTTGTTAGCAATATAGTGTTGATCGATATGGTTTGGTAAGTTTTCTTATGTTCCCACATCAAAGAAAAATATGGAGTGTAGGTCGACGATGCAAAAAAAACTGACAAAGAGAGAAAAAAAACTTCAACGCAAGGCAGAAGGAAACGTTAGAGAGAAAATAAAGAATTTCTGTTAGTTTTACTCAAGACGAAGTGGAAATTATTGAACTACACTCTCCAAATGGTAGGCTTATGGGAAAACAAGTAGTTAAGGTTGGAAGAAGTTCTGGCTTGACCATGGGAATTGTTTTAGTGTAAGCCCTAGAGTACAATGATGAGAAAGGGTATTTGCTTTCTAACAAATTTTCATGACAAAGTCCTCATTTACAGCAGTTAGTGAGAAAAAGAACTATATATGCGATTTATGATTTGACTTCTAAGACTAAAATGATTCTCATGAAAGGCTAAGGAGCTGGTCAAATATCAGATGAGCCAGACTCCATCATCTATTGCATGATAGACGACAGAAACACATTGGAAATTGACAGTACATCTACTCTTAAGAAGGAACTTATTATTATTAATGATGATTAAGAAGACCAAGAGGATAAATGCTAAGAAGCAATTTGTTGAGCCAAAAGATGATCAAGAGAAGAAAACCAAGAGGATAAATATCAGATTAAGGAATATGATCGTCAACTTGTTAGCATGGTTTCTGCAACCGGTTCTGTATCAGACTTTCTCTTTCGTGATCATGATGGTTCTCAAACGCGCACGGTAATTAACTCAAGCTCCAATTCTCATTAAATAAACTTTGAATCTTATAAAGTTCTTTTTCTGTTGTATAGTTTTATTTATTAATTTGTTTGTTTGTTTCAATGTCCTACATGCAGGGAGTATTTGAGATAACTTCTATATCTCTATCATGGCCCGCTGATGAAGATTGTCGTCCTAGCCACAACAAAGCAGCATGTTCCGTTTTATTGACCGATGATAATGGAAAGACTTTTGAAAGTTCCGGAGTGAATTCCCTCATATCAGACGAGCCTAGTAAATAAACCATGTTAACAATCTCTAATATCTTTAAGATTGACTGAAAAATTCATGTGGGACTTCTATTTCAAAATGATGGTCATCTACTGATTTTGTCTACTCTACTATGGTAATTCATTTGATTGTTACTTGTTGAGTTTGGACAGAAGCAGTAATTGTGCAACTGTAGTTAGGAAATCATGGCCACAAAGCAGGATACACATGACCATGGATTGGCCATTTACACTGTGTTGAGTAGTCCTCATGCATTGTATCCAGTCTCAAGGGACTATCATTCTTGAAAACATTAAATAATGGCTTCCTTTTATCACTGTCTCCAAATAAAATTTCTAATGCATTTCTCTAGAAAAAACAAAGTAGTCTTTTTTTTTTTTTCAATATAAAAGTAGTCCTTAAATCTGCCTCTTTAGGATTGTAACTTTGCATTTTAGTACAAAATTCCTAGGTTTTTCGGATTTCAAATTAGGAAAATAGGAAGTGAGTATAATAAATAATTAAGATAAACCACAATTATTCCACAATATGCTCTTTAGGACAAAATGTTGTCAAATAATGGTTATAGTGGCGCTTCAACACTATTGAGTAGTTGTAATACCCATAAATTTAGTATGAAATTTTTGACCAAGACAAACCAAGTGTATGTATACCCATAAAACGTCTTTTTTTTTTCTCACTCCACCCCTTTCACTTACTCACCACAACCAAATCCATTACCCCTCTCCACCTCACGCAAACTCCCTTCTCTCAACACTTCATCTTCTTCAAAAGAAAACAATAACCCTTTTAGATCCATTTATCAATATCAAAACATCATCTTCTTTCTCTCCTTCCATCTTCTTTCTCGCTCAGAGCAAGATCACCGGAATTCTCTTACTCTATCAATTAATCGATTGTAAATCCGTTATCATGTTTGGCTTTCAAATCTCAGTAACGGTGCAGCAGCGTCTGGCGCTTCTTTTCCTTGGTTCACAGCTTTGTTTTTTGATTTCAAATCTCAGTAGCTTTTTTATTTTTATTTTGTAAAATTAATCTTCATATATCCTTCATGTAAAATTAATGATTAATTTTTCTTTTGATTATGTTTTTTTTTTTTAATGTTGGATGAATATATGATGATAATGATAAATAAGAAGAATAACATGAGTAGGAAAAGATGAAGAAAAACAAAAAAAAATTAGATATTGGTAGATCACCGTTACATACGATGGACCTGCAATCTAATGGCTGAAATCACATCTAAAATATTAGACATAAAAAAACTAACGGAATGGAACAATTTGACTTACGGAGCATATTTAAAGGATCAAATTGAAAATTTTTAAAGATAAGGGACCAAATTAAAAACAACAGATAAATTAAGAGACCGTTTATGTAATTAAACGTAACTATTTTATTTGAATACAAAATATAAAATAATAATGGAAAAACTAGTAATTATGTAAGGAAGGACAAAAAGGTAAAAGTGGTTGAGACTTACGGATAAAAAGGAAAAAAAAAAAAAAACATTGATCCTCTCTTCTCCTTAGTTGGTTCAGCACCGAACTCACCTCCATTAACAAAAATTCCAAAAGAACTTCATTCTTCCATGAAAGCAATAGGGAAAATCACTTGAAGAGAAATTGGAGTTTTGGGAAGCTTTCACCATCCACTACAATCTTGCAGTTTCTTACCTCAAATAAGGTGAATTTCTCAACTCTGACTTCAAATTTAGTAAGGGCAAACTGAGATTATTGCTGTGGTTTAGAGAATTTCACATGCAAGATAATAGCGGTTGAAACCGTAATTGTTGACCCCTTTTAGTGATTTATTGTTGTTGCTGCTAACTTTTGGTGCTGAAATTGAGATTGTAGGTAGGTTAAGTTGTTTCTATTAACAATTGTGATTTTGTGTTATTCAACTAGAAACTTCCAATTTGACCTTGAAATGGTTTGTTTTCCTTTTTGATATTATCGTGTCCGGTTTGTGATATTTTCATTTTCTTTTCCTTACTAGTAACTCACTTTATCTATATACTCTATTTCAGATATTGAGACTTATGTTGATTCAAGCTTTTCCATTAGGCGTCATTCATTGGTTCATTTTGTCGTCATATAATGTAATGTGTGGTGTTCTCTAATGGCTCTGTTGCATATTGAGTTGTCTCGTAGTAGCTATACTTAATTTTGATAGGCGTGAGTGAGGCCTTGTATTGATAGGTATTGTATTCTTTGTCTTCCAAGTCTTTAGATGTTTTGAGATGACCATAACCTTGTGGAATTTATGTGATAATTATAGTAAATATTTATTTGAAATATAACTCAAATGATTTAATTTTATGTTTGAATCTTGATATGCGGAGTTAGGCATAGTAAGGCTTGCCAAACTAGAGTCCAAGTTTGTGCGCCGGTCATGATCTAATTTGGGTCGTGACAGTAGTTGACAAAAATGTTCTCAAATAGAGGCAATACCGCAATAGTGTTGTTATTGCGCAATAGTTTCATGATCCGCTATTTAGTACTATATGTTTGATCACAACAATGGCAACTACCTAATTGTCCCATGAAAAATAGATCTTGTGCTGCATAAATAATTCAGTGATTGACCTGCAAAGCAAGGGTCTCTTACCATTTTTGGAAATTTACTAGATACTACCAAAAATGAAAGAACTTTTCAGTTGTTAACAATTATTAATGAGTTGTAATTTATAACTTGCTTCTTAATAGAGTACACTGTAGTCTAGCTGTCATGAATTAGATAGTTACTGACATGGCAAGTTAGTTGCATAAATTCCAAAATATATGATCTATTACTATTTTCAAAATAATCCCCAAATGGTATAGTCATAACTAAAAAGAATTAGATACCAAAAAAGAACTTTAAAGGATTTTTAAATGGTTAACAGCTATTGATTAGTTGGTAGTTTTCTGTTATGGTATAGTTACTGACATGGTAAGTTAGTAACATAAACTCCAAAATATATGATCCATTACTATTTTCAAAATAATTCCCAAAATTTATAATGTTGTTTTACCTTAAAACTCAAAAGTGATAACAGTTATTGATAAGTTGGCAGGTTTCAAATGGTATAGTCATAACTAAAAGGAATTAGATACCAAAAAAGAACTTGAAAGGATTTTTAAATGGTTAACAGTTATTAATGAGTTGGCACTTCATTCATACTATATATATAACTCCCTCTGCACATGCAAATCAAATCCATCTCTCTCTCTTCTTGTGACCAAACAATGGAGGGAGGTTCTGGTAAGAGGTTTCCTGTCAAGTTGAAGGATCTTCTTGCTACTGGGATTCTGGAGGGATTGAAAGTGAGATATGTCAAGGGACAAAAGGTATATTGTTTTGAACTTTTGATTTTGGTCTTGTTTGTGAAATTGTGAATGATGTTAGGAGTTTTTTTTTCTCTTCTTGTGGTGCATTAGTGTCATATGAGTTTATTCGTGATTGCTGTGTAGGCGCGTAAACCAGGAGAAAAGGATTTACAAGGTGTGATTAAAGATGCCGGGATTTTGTGCTTTTGTGGGAGTTGTAAGGGGAATCAGGCAAGTAAATGGAGGGATGGTTGTTTTTTTTGTTTGTGTAGGTTTAGCATCTTGTAGGTTAGTAATGTAGTTTTTTTGCCATTTGTTGTTTTTTGTTGAGAGTAGGTTGTCTCGCCGAATGTTTTTGAGTTGCATGCTGGTAGTGCTAATAAACGTCCTCCGGAGTATACTTACCTTGAGAATAGAAAACTCCTTCGGGATGTCATGAATGCCTGTTCAAGTCTTCCGTTGGACACATTGGATAAAGTGGTCCAAATGGTCCTGGGTGATTTCACTATGCAGAATTCTAATATCTGTTTCAATTGCAGAGGTTTGAAATGCACACACTTGCTTCCCTAGCTGTGACACTATGTAATTTGCTATCCTGTTGATTAAATATGTAATTTTGATGAACTGTTTGTAGGGTCAATTTCTGAATCTAACAAGGGTGAGTCAAAACTAGTATGCAATCCATGCATGGAGTTGAAAGAGACTCAAACTAGCCAACTTCAACCAAGGTATCTTTTTTATTTGTTATCAATGTTGAATAGCCGCCATAGTGCAGCGGCATTTGCAAAAAGCACTATTATTCTGCAGTGCGCTATTTAGTACAAAATTTTTTCAAGTTGCGGATATAGCTGCTGTCACACTGTTTATAGCGGGATTTGAACATACCACAATTTTCCATGATCCGCATTGACAACACTATTTGTTATGTATAACTGATTGGGTGCATCGTGGTACATTCTAAGAATTTAAGATATGAACATGCTTCATGATTAAATTCATTTTAAAACGCTGTAATGACATAATGTTTGTCGGCCATTTTAGATCCTTACTGATACTTATGCTAAAATCAGAAGGCTCATTGTCCTGTATTGTTTTATTTAACGTCACTTTCAGTTGTGTGTACCCTGGCACAAGTTATGTGTACCGTGTGATAATCGAGCATATTACTTGCTTGTATTTGAATACAAAATAGTAAGGATGCTGTGTGATCTATCAAAGTTCACTGGAATCATAGCATATATAACGAGTGATCTTGCTATTTCAGATAACTAGAAACGGTAAACCCTAAAACTAATCTTGGTTTCAGATCAAAAAAGAAGAGAGAAGAAGGACCTAAAACTACTTCTGCAGAAACTTCTTCCCAGAAAAGAAAAGGACGCCCTCCTGGTTCCGGTGGGGGAAGATTCACTGAACGTATTGGTATGCTATAAGCGCTTTATTAAGTTGTTATGCAAACAAAGTTCTTATCTATGTTGGTTAGTAGATATACTTTTCGTTTATGTCTGGTGAAGATTTGCTTTCTTATATGCAGTTAGTCCAATTACTCCAGCACAAACACTCGGTTCTTCAGTGCATGGAACAATTGACGGGAAATTTGATGACGGATATATAGTCACGGTGGACCTGGGTTCTGAACAGCTGAAAGGTGTCCTGTATCATGTTTCAAGTAATGCATCTAAGGATTCTTCGATTGGAGGTACACTTATTTCAAACATACAAAAGAAATCAAGATTGTCATTATGTGATTATATTTGGTCCAATCTCATTGTTCCCCCATATTGGGGGTTTTCGGGGGGGTTAAACATACAAATTGACAATTTTATCCTTACAATAATTCAAAATTCAATTCTTGTATCATTCTTTTATTTTTTTAAAAATTATTAATGAAATTTGTACCTAAATATAATAATTATGAAATAAAAGGAAATATAATTTTTGTATATATAGTGAAATTAATTTATCATTATTGTATCACTTGTTTAAAAAATGTTTTCAAGAATTTTTATAAGATCAGTAAAAAAAATATTATTTTTATGTAATAATTATAAAGTATAACACAAATTATTGATTTTAAGAAGAAAAAAGGGTAAAATAGTAAAATTATCACAAAAGCTCTCATTTTCCCTTTCTTGTTGGTTTCTTAACTCCCAAACAAGGGAAGGGTTTTCCATCCTTTCCCCCTCCTCTCCCCTCCCTTCCCTTCCCCTCCTTAGCCTTTCCTTTCCCTCCCCTCAAAACTCGCAAACAGAGCCTTAACATATTTGTCTCTGGCTTGTTTAATGATGATGAAGGGGAGGTAAAGGAAAGGTTAATTGTATATCTGGAATAGGTTAATTGCATGCAAACTACAGAATCAAAATACATATTTGCATGTCAAAAACAAAACAAAGACATGAAGCTGCTATTATCTGTTAGAACTTGGTCTTATATTTTGGTATTATTTATCTTAGACTTTTTTGTACTTTATTTTGTTAATTTAATGCAGGTTTATCAGAAGAAAAGGTTGAGAGATAAAGAAAGATATGGGATTGAAATGTTGAAGTACAAATACAATGGTTCAGCTCTTCAATGGACTCTTTTATATGGAATCCTCAGACCTTTTTTCCTTTACTTTTATTCTTGTTATAGTTGATTTTATTTTATTTTATGGCGGTGAATGATTTTGCAAAACATGCTGTAGCAGTTCACTTTGTTGTAGTTCTTCTTAAATCATGGATCCCCTTATTTTATCAGTCTAAAGTTAATCAATGAATGGTTGTCTTAGCACATGATAAGCTATGCATTATAATTCAAGGTTTGCTAGTACTATCATTTCTTGTTAAGATTTTTAAGAACAACAACCAGCCTTTAGGGTCAACTACATCGATCAATAGACATCACAATAATCTGCCATATATACATCTCATTCCAACTCATTAGTATCTAGGTCTTTCTTAATAGCCTCTCTAATAGGTCCTTCATTTGATGTTATTTTTACCACAGAATCTACAGGTTTTCCCTAAGTCGAGTCTTACCAGATAGGTGTTACCTCAACTCTATAATATTGCTATTTTCAATCCTATTTTGTCTAGTCTTACTAGACATTCAACACAATATCCTCACTCATGCAATGCTTATTTTATTCTAGGGTTACTTTTTTTTATTGCCAACACATCATAAAATATAGTCGGTGTTACAACATACGGTAACATTTTCTCTTCAATTTGAGCGCTATTTTTGTATCACATAAAACACCTCGGAGGATCTTCCATTTCAGCCACATGAGACCTCCATTTTACACTTTGGACTCAAGATATCTAAGTTGTGTAAGCCGTGGAATGAGATTATCGCAAACTTTCAAATCTATGATGGAAATGTTGTCTTTTGCTAAGTTTTATTGAATACCCTCTCTTGCTTCTACGACGGAAGCCTTACGCTTCTTAGACTTATCTCCAAGCCTCTCATCTCCCATTTAATTTCTCCTTTAAGTCTTCAAGTAGGAACATATCATCTTCTAAAAGCATCCATCTCAATGTTGGCTTTTCAATGTGTTTCGTACGTATGTTCAAAACTATTGTAGTGGAAAAATCTTTTGTGGCTCAACTCTTTGTCCTCATCACACTAGTTGAGGTCCCCTCGTACATAAGTTGTTTTGAATAATTTATTACCTTGTAGATGACCGTAAGCATCAACAAGATGATCTGCTGCTAGACCATGCTTCCTAAACAAGGTACCAAATCCACCTCCACTGATTTGACTGCCTATTCCAACGCTTGGACATAACCCTGTTTGGAAAAACAACTTAACTAAGCGCTTATAAATAAGTAATTTTATAACAAGATAAAATAAAGTCTAGACTATTTTCACAAAAAGTTATAATCTTTTTTCACAAGCAATCTTAGAGAGTTTATATAAATAAGCAGAAAACAGCTTATGAACATGTCATAAGCTATTTTCACAAGCTCTCTCAGATCGTCTCATAAATGCTTGTGCTAGTAGATAGTCTCAGAAAGTCAAACTAATTCACCTGAAGGGAATCCATGAACTTTATTTGTTTCGGAGATTTTATAGTAAAGTTCACTTAATGTTGCACCAGCCTGAATCCAAGCAGATTCATCGGCAAGATTAATGTCGATCGAACGGATGTTGATGAGATCAATCATGATAAAGGGTGTCTTACAAAGATAAGATAGTCCGTCATAATCATGGTGACCACTAACAACCCTAATCTGCACACCAATCTCTTTGCTGCATAGTATGGCTCCTTGAATTTCTTATTCATGGGAAGGTGTCATAATGAGAAGAGGCTTGCTTGATGAATTCAGCCATCTTGGATTTTGTTTCAATGATTCCAACACTTGTGGATACAAGGATGAGTTGATAAACACTGTTTTTTCAGTGGATTCAGAATAGTTACTAACTATTGTTGACATGCACTGCATGAAACTCTCCTCAACTGAAGTAGAAGAAGCACAAGAGATTGAAAGAGATAGAACAGAAACACTACAAGATAATCCATCTGTGTGTTTTTCTTCCCTTCCTTGATTGATGATAAGGGAATTACTTTCGGAAGTACTGCTGTGAATTCCCTCAAAGCTGCAGGACCTATTGAGGTAAGCAAATCATAGTTTATGGAATGATTAGTGTTATTAACAATCTTTGCTTTATTTTCTTTACACAGTAGTGTTAAAAAGACTGTGTAAAGCCGCACTCATTTGTTTTATTAAAGTGAGTAACTTGAATTAACAATCTTTATCTTCTGGTTAATCAGATTGTTGCGTCCAGTTTTGTGACAAACGTTGCTAAGGAATCAACTCAAGAATTTTGACTGCTGCTGCTGCTCGAAATAGTAATTCTGATTCACAGAAGGTTCTTGAAGAGTTAGAAGCTCCTAGAATGTTAGAAGGACAGTCGATCACCAACAACTGGAGTTTTGCCACCAACTCCACCGGCTGCAGGTGGAAACATAAATCCCAAAACGACAACCACTAGTACTGCGAATGATCAGGACATGAAGTCTCCTTTGTAGAAGACACTTGAAATTAAGTGTCTAATTTTCAATAAAAAGACTTGTGCCTGAAGTTCATGAATTGTTCGATTTCGATGAGAGATTATTTGATTCTGATCTTGGTGATTGTGTTGAAACTTCCGATGCTCGTCAATTCGCTTTGCGTCTTACAGTCATCATTGAGATATAATTAGAAATTATATATGTTGTATGCATTATTTTGCAAATTATAAACTGTTACTTTCCTTGTTTTGATTACACTATTAAAAAAAAGTTAAAATATTTTGGCTTTGTTTGATAAGGTTAAACAATTATTTAATGATGATTGGTATCTTCTATAGTATAAATTTACACTAATCCCTCGAGCCTTGTTGGGCCTAAATTGGCGGAAAACTCTCCGTAGGAGATTTAACGATGTTGTATGTCCAATGTTGGATTCGAACTCAAGATTCTAATCCTATGACTCTTAACAAGATTTTCATTTGTTTTACTCTTAAAAAAAGTTGAAAAACATTACTTTATGTGTTTTATCAATCCTTTCTTGTTTCTAGAGAAAAACTTATTATTATCCATCCACTGAATCGGAACTGAAAAATTTGCAATTGGAGAACTTTCTCTACTTTTAATGGAACTTTAAAGCCGTAAAATTTAAAGGACTAGTAAGTCATGTAAATTGGTTTTACTGATAAATTAACAAGATTTCACTTCAAACTACTTCATGATTAGTGATTACTAATTATACAAGAGATTTTGAAGAAGTCTTTTTGCATTTCAATTTACCAATTTTTAGCAGTTAAGGGTCCGTTCAAAGTAACTTAATTAAGCTTATGAAAACTGTTTGAGAGAGCTTATGAAAACAGATTATTACATGATCATAAACTATTTTCAGCTTATTTCCATCAACTCTCAAAGATAATTTATTAAACAACTTGTAACTTACATGAAAACAGTTCGAATTTATTTTATAATGTTATAGAGATAGCTTATAGTCTCATACATAAACATTTATATGATAAACGCTATGCTATACTATCCTTAATGTTTTCCAAGCATACGCATTTGCGTAGTTGACAACAATGAATTTTACTTTGTTTCTGTTTGATCAGAACAATGACAACTACTTTCCCATGAAAAATAGATTTTGCGTTTGACCTGCAAAGCAGGGTCTCTTACCATTTTCATTGTTACAAAAGGTCTTGAAGAACTTACAGAATTTTCAAATTGTTAACATTTATTGATCAGTTAGAACTTTTCAGTTATGTTAGTTATAACCAGTTATTTACATTATTCCTTCTTCGCTAACTCTTCATTCGTACTATAAATATAACTCCTTGTGTACATGCAAATCAAATCCATCTCTCTCTCTCTCTCTCTGGCTCTTTACATTCCATAGTTACTTTCTTGATTTTGATTCTTCTTGTGACCAAAAAATGGAGAAGAATCTTGAGAATGAGGCACAAAAGATGATTGGTTCTACGACTGATCAGAAAGATGATGCAGCAATGAATGAGGGAGGCACTGGTAGTGATTCTTCAACTACTGATCAGAAAGGTGATGATGTAGCAATGAATCAGGGAAGCTCAAAAATGGAGGAGGATCATCAGAAAGAAAGTGGTGAAGATTATGTAGCATTGAATGAGGGAGGCACTGGCAGTAATTCTTCAACTTCTCATCAGAAAGATGTTAGTAGTGGCGATGATGTAAACAGGTGCTGATCAGTATTTGCTTTGCGACACTGAAACAGTTGGCAAAGTCAAGCGTGGCAAGAAGAATAAAAAACAGAAAAGCCCCAAGTCTATGGCTGAAGCAAGTTCTGCTAGAATAAATACAAGATCCAAGAAAAATCTCAATATCACCATCCTAATGAAACCGTTTGTGTGGGACCCTCATAGGCAATGGAAAACATGGCTTATGTTTCTAGGCAGAGTCATTTAACACAAATGGAGGGCTTGGTTAGCCCACATAAATGTTTGAGTCTTTAGAAGCTTTCATCTGAGTTGTGCTCTTTTTATTAGCATAATTTTGTTTTAGTATAGATTGGTCATAGTTGGCCTACATATATGTTGTAATAAGGTTCAGGCCTCCTCCTGATTTGCATTTTAATTTTTCTTGCTTTGATAAAATAAAATTCATGTCTGAAATCTTGAATCATCTTAACAATTGGTAGAACTTACATAAATTTCACCTTGGTAATAAATAATGTTAAAAAGAGAGTATTAGAGAAAGTTGCACACATTATGTTTTATTAAAAGTGAGTTACCTTTTTATCTATTGGTTAATTAGATTACTGCAGCCGCTTCCATGGAACAAAAGAAGAAATCAGCTGGAGAATCTTCTTCTGCTGCTGCTCAAGATGGTAATTCAGATTCCAAAAAGGCCATTGAAGAATAAGAATCTTTGCCAACAACTTCTCCGACTGCAAATGGAAACATAAATCCTGCAACAACTAGTGCAACAAAAGATCAGGAAAAAAAGTCTCCTTCCGAATAGGACATTTGGAGTCCTATTCGCTATTAGTTTTGTTGTAGAGGCTGTTCAAAGAATTGCATTGTTTTCTTTTCTTTTAGTTGTTTTTAGGAAGGATGATTAGGAATTTAATTTTCATGCTATGATGCAATTTACTGTCATCTACTAATTCCTTGTAGAAGAGATGATGATATATTTCAGGTTTCTCTTGTTAACTAAACATTATCATATTGCAGTTTTCAATAATTCTGACACTTAAGCAGTCTACGTAAAATTTGTAACATGGGATATTGTCATATGAAATATTTGAGTCTTTTATGATTATGCTACTCTATATACAGTGAACAGATTTCTTATAGTATTTTGTATGATATATTTGTTTTGAATTTATTTGGAAAATAATTCATTTGATTGTTACTTGCTGAGGTTGCACAGAAGTAGTAATTGTGCAACTCCTAGTTATGAAATCATGGCCACAAAACAGGATAGATATGACTGTGTATTGGTCATTTACACTGTGTGTAAGGTAGTCCTGAGGCATTGTATCTAGTCTTAGGGGACTCTCATTCTTGAAAACATTAAATTATGCAATTCAGTTGTCAGTACATATATACATCCTTTCTATTATAGCTTTTACTATTTATTAATCATTATAATTGTCTGCTAGCTTGGTTGAGCCATAAAGTGATCTTTGAAGCTCGCAGACTAAGTCAGGTTGAGAAAGAGCAAGGTCTAGTGGAGGTTGCATGTAAACTTCTTCATCAAGATGTCCATGAAGAAAAGCCTTGTTAACATCAATTTGAAAAAGAGGCCAATTTTGAGAAGAAGCGCGAAAGCTAGTAAAACTCTGATTATGGTCATCTTTACTTTACAAGACCTTTTGTTTGAGTGAAGCCTTTAGACACTAACCTAGCTTTATACTTTTTAATAGTTCCATCAAAATGTAGTTTGATTTTAAAAACCCACTTGCTCTTTTATGAGGGGGAAGCTGTGTCACTCTCTATGTGTTATTCTTCATCAAAGCAGTTAACTCAAATTTCATAGCTAATCTCCAATTTTCATTACACATCGCTTCCTCATATGTATTTGGTTCAGGGATACTGGATATATTTAGAGTAAAATGCTTATGTGCTGAAGAGAGATCGAGATAAGACATAAATGAGAATATAGAAATAACGATATCATCAAGGAATAAATAATAAGGAGAAGCATATGCAATTTTTTTCATATTATAAGTAGACATTTTGGATTGATAAGGAACACTATTTTCAAAGTAAATGACATCTCTAGATAAGAAAACTTCTTTTGAGTGCAAGTCAAATAAGATATGTCCTTTGACACCAATTTTAAGACCCAAATAAATGCATTTTCTTGATCTAGAGTCCAAATTTTTCTATTCAATTGTAAAGTAGAAGCAAAAACTAGAGAACCAAAAACTTTAAGTAAAGAAATGTTAGGTAAATAGATGAAAAGAATTTGGTCAGGAGACTTTTGAGTTAAGAAAGGTGCCGGCAACCTATTTATGATGTGCACAACATGTGCTAAAAAAATATTTGGTAAATGAGATTTAAATAATATGCTTATGCTTTCTCTCTACTATTCCATTTTGATGAGGGGTTGCAACACATGAAGTTTGATGTAAAATTTCATTTTCCGAGTAAAAGTCTTTGCTAAGAAACTCATTGCCATTATCAAATCTAATACGCTTGATTTTAGTGTTAAATTTTGTATTAACCATTTTCACAATTGATTTGATAAGATTTTATGCTTCTGATTTAAGCCTCATGGGATAAATCCATGTAAATATGGATATATCATCAACTGCATTAAGAAAATATTTGAAGCCAAACATGGATGTGAAAGATAAGGGGCCCCATATATCCATATGAATTAAATCAAAACAATTTTCAGAGATATGAGAACTTTGTGTAAAAGGAAGTCTTTTATTTTTAGCATAAAAACAAGCATCACAAGGAATACAAGATTTTTCTATTTTGACACAAGGGAAACTCTAATGTATTTCAATGAATTTGTCATAAGTATGGAGAAATATCATATGCTAAATCTTATATTCTATGTATAACTGTCATGCATCAGACATTCAGAATCATAAAAAATTATATGGCATAATTATTCTGTGTTAGTATAGGCACAAAAATGAGATTGAAGGAAAAAACAGGAAAATATAGAACATTGGTAAGGTAAAGGGAACTAATAAATCGTTGGTGAATCTCGACGGTCGTTCCACATGTTTGCTGCAATCCTCACGTTGTGATATTTCTGGCACCTAGATTCCTTTAGGAATAGGTTGGGAATTGACCCTTGTTAATTCGGAATGGAAAGAAAGATTCCAGAAAGAAAAAGATATTGAAAAATAGAAAGGAAGGCTGAGAGGCTCCAGTAACAATCTCCTATTAGCCAGTTGGCTCTCCAAGAATTTGTAGAGTGAAAGGTAAACCAAGGACGTGTGAGATGTTATTGAATCGAAAATCTCGATGAAACCATTTGGTGATTTGATTTGGATAAGTTTCACTCTTTTCAAACCATGTATAATGAAGAACTATGAACGGAGAGTAACTGAATTGAAAGAGATATTATTCACAAAATATGAGTATTACAATGAGGAACTACACTTATTTATATTAAGCTAATAAATTACTTGTGCAACAAGTAACTGCCTAACCCGTTAAACATAGAGACTAAGGGAGTAATTGTTGGCAGTTATAGATGCACTCCCCTTTTCACCAAATTAGCTTCAAAGTCTACTAGATGCTCTCTAGTAGACGGTCAAGTTCTTAAGTCACTTGATGTTACCGGCAAGTCACATTTCCCGTTCATTTTAATTAAAGGATACCTAAACTTTTAAGTCCAACTTTAAAAACCTATCTTTAACTTCTCAATCTAATATATAACTATAATAAGCAATTGGCTATTTTTTGATAGGGCTATGCTATGTGGTGCGAAAAAAGCATGTGTGAAATTTGACGTATTGATAGCAACTGGTGGATGCGTGTTTTGTTGGAATACATGCTAGGTGAAACTTTAAGAGATGTGCCACACAAATGCTTCATCCATCGTACCTAAGTCGTGTGCTATTTTCCTTTTTGATATTTTGAATTCACACTAATATGCCAAATTTAGAGTTTTAGTTTGTAGATCGAGAGTAATGCGGTAACTTATATATATGTGATAATCAACAAAAAGAAGATAATAGTTATGTTATAACTTATAAGACTTTGTTTGCGAGTTTGGAGGGGAAGGAATGGGAAGTCTTGAGAAAAAAAGAATAAATAAGTGGAAGAAATAGAGGAAAATGGAAGTGGAGGGCTTGGGGGTTAACTGTTCTTCATAATACTAAACCCTCCTCATTTGGGGAACTAAAAAGTTGTACTGGAGTAGAGTTTTGTGGGATTTTGGAGGGTTTATATGAATTCTTCAAATTTAATCTACGTTGTTATATTATTTTTAAAATAAAAAATATAATTATGATATGCATTAATTTATCATTCTCTAAAAAACTATTCTTTTAAATTTTTTAAAAGATTTTTCAATTACCCTCATATTTTCCACCCCTCAAAGCCTTTCATTCCCCTCCCCTCCAAACTCTCAAACAACAAATCCTAAGAGAACAGGGCCGACCTAAAGGGGCTACCACTAAAGCAAGGGCTTTATGCCCCCGAGTTTTTTAGGCCCTGTATTGTTATGCCTCATTTTTATCTTTGAAAATATTTTCGTACATCAAATTTCGTAAACCTGTTCACTCGAAGCTCAAGTGGTATGTAAATAAAGAGTCATAGTTGATGTAAGTTCGATTTTAATGCTACCTATTTTATTGGTTATTTGAACCTTAAATTCTTTTTGCCTTCAGATTCCTATCAATGGAATTCAATATTTGTATCTTTTCAATATTATTTTGTTATCTTATGATCTCTAACAATTGATAAATAAGTCAATATTAAATAATGTATATATTAAAAAGGTCACCCACTAACGGAGTTGATTATAGCGAAAGAGGATATACTCTCACAATGTGACAATCCAAAGTTTGATTCCTGACTGACAAAATACTCATATTTAATCAGTGTCTGACACAAATCATATAGAATTACTTTCGATTGAGGGAACTTATGAATTCTTTTTTGTTAGTTTTGTCTTATTCTCTCTAAACGCACTTAAAAAGTCTCTATTTAAATTTTGCTTTAGGCGTAAAAATACATTGGGCCGGTCTTGTAAGAGAATTGCTTATCTCTTAATTTATCAATTGTTTTTACTTCAAAGAAAAACAAATTGTTTGTACTCGTGACAAAAAGTAGTTTGTAATTGAGAAATGATAACTAAAAAAACAATTTAGTAACTTATTTGAATGATCTTTAGGATTTACTCTTTGAATAAAAGATTATATTTATGATTGGTCATACCTAAGGCATATAAAATCTAAATCTAAACAAACCGTTTTCTTATCAAAAGCAATCCCAAAAAGAAACCTTCTCATCATTTATAAATAATAACATAAATAAGATAATGTTACTGATTAGTAAAAATAAATAAATGATTTTGTTACAATTTTAAGATAATCACTCACCTTTTAATTGATTATTATTAATTGATTTGAATGATATTTAGGATTCTCTACAAAGATATATAACATCAAAATCTAAACTAATTATTCTAACAAAATAATCGTAACAAATTGTTTTCTTGTCCATAAAGCTAACAATCCCGAAACAAAACTCTCTCCTCATGATCTATAAATAGGGTTACATCCATAAGTAAAAAGTGCACAGAAGAAACTAAGAAGATAGGAGTAAAAAAGTTAAGCTTTCGAAATAAAAGAAATAACCATGGCTTCTTCAATCTCTACACAGTCAGGTATGTTTTATGAGAATTAGAATTTTATGAAAAAGTTAGCATGCTCTATTACTTTATTATAGTTATTGATGAGAATCATGCATGGAATCTTTAAGGTATTACGATGATTATTTTGATCTATGTGTATACAATTGTAAATAATTTTATTTTATTCATCAACTATACATATGCACATATATCTTATTTATGTTTTATATTTTTCAGAACCATCATGTTACTATTATGGATTGCATGCACATTACCAAGAGCAGTATGAATACCTTCGAAGCATGAACCGCTATCTAGAGGTGCAGCGTCCCAAACTTAAGCCCACTGATTGGTTAAATTTTCACATTGATGTTCTCTCGCATTCGGTTGATTCTAATTCAGTTACACGCCTCAACACTTTACTTTACAATTGTGAAGAAGTGAGCTGCAAAAGGTTCTTTGAAGAGGGTCAAGATTGGTTTCAGTCTATCTTGTTCCACCAAGTCTTTTCCTTTGATTCACTTGAGCAACTTGCACAAAGACTTGTGCAAGAAGTACATGAATTGTTCGATTTTGACGAGAGATTATTTGGTTCTAATTTTGCTAATGGAGATGGACCTTCCGTTGCTCGGCGGTTCACTTTGCGTCTTAGAATTTTCGTTGAAATACAATTAGAAATATAGTAGGTAGCTTCTTCAAAAAAAAAAGAACTATAGTAGGTATTTTTACACAAATTTGTGATTATGTTCCTCATTGACTCCAACGTTATTTAATAAATGTTCTTCCTTGAGTTAATGTTACTTTGCTGTTTAATAAAGTTAAACCATTAATCTATGATAGATATCCTCAACATATGAATTTGTATAATTAAAATAAAGTTGTTTGGTAATTATATTTTTTCTCGAATTTTTTCTATGAAATCTTTGATCTTGTTTTCTCTACATATTGCAATTGATCTCGGTTAGGGATGACAATGGGTAAGGTGTGGGTAGAATACTATTGTAGTAACTAGACCCATAGATGCGTGAGTAGTAACTTCCATACCTGTATCAATGTCATCCCATACTTGTTTTCCGCCTTAACAATAGGCAAAAATCCTCCGCGATTTTTTTTCTTATATTTTTAACAGTTTAGGCATGTATCTCCTTTTTCCGTTTAGGTTTTCTATCTTTTAAAATATGCAAAAAAAATTTCCTTTTAACATTTTCTATTTAAAAAATGTTGATGTGTGCGTTGCAAACCAAAATATTAGACTGAGTCAAATATGATTAGGCATTGATCATACTTCATGTGCGTATGTGGTATTTGTTAGAAATATAGTGTTGATCGATATGGTTTGGTAAGTTTTCTTATGTTACATACCCAATTCCCACATCAAAGAAAAATATGGAGTGTAGGTTGACAATGCATAAATAACTGACAAAGAGAGAAGAAAAACAATTCAACGCAAGGCAGAAGGAAACGATAGAGAGAAAATAAAGAATTTCTGTTAGTTTTACTTAAGACGAGGTGGAAATTATTGAACAACACTCTCCAAATAGTAGGCTTATGGGAAAACAAGTAGTTAAGGTTGGAAATAGTAGGCTTATTGAACTAATTCTGGCTTGACCATGGGAATTGTTTTAGTGTAAGCCCTAGAGTACAATGATGAGAAGGGTATGTGCTTTCTAACAAAATTTTCACGACAAAGTCCTCAATTACAAAAGTTACTGAGAAAAAGAACTATATGATTTATGATTTGACTTCTAAGACTAAAATGATTCTCATGAAAGGCTAAGGAGCTGGTCAAATATCAGATGAGCCAGACTCCATCGTCTATTGCGCCAGACTCCATCATTTATTGCATGATAGACAACGGAAACACAATTGAAATCGACAGTACGTTTACTCTCAGAAAGGAACTCATTATTATTGATGATGACGAACAAGGCCTAGAAGGTGGAATTGGATTCAATCAGGAGGGGGATAAATGCCAAGGAATTTGTTGAGCCCAAAGATGATCAAGAGAAGAAAATCGAGTCCTTAAATACGACAATTAATGAGATAAACAACAATGTGGCGGTTGATAGATTTGGACAGACTTTCTAGACTAAAACATTTGCCTCTAAAGGCTTAGAATCTTGTCAGATCTTGTAAGCCATGGTTTGTTAGACAGCAGCAAATCAATGGGAATTGACATTGAATTCCAATATTTATGCTCTCATAAGCAAGGTTCATACTCCTATTTACAACAACTAGTGCGGCAAATGATCAGGACATGTACTCTCCTATTAGAGAGAACACTTGAAATTAAGTATCTAATTTTCAACAAAACTGAAAATTCTTGATTAGTTTTGTATTGTTAAACAGAAGTGAAAAAATATGTTTAAGAAATATTATAATTTAAAATCTGGATAATTTTAATGCCCGTTTAGGGGTGATATGTATTGTTAACAAAACTTGTTTTTTTTTTCTTCTTCAAATTGTTAACAAACAATGAAAATGTTAAAAATGGTTTCATTTTCAGCTAGCATTTTATCTTCTATTCATCACTTAACTCACATACATATTCTAGTAAAGTTATTAATAAAATTATTATTTCATTGTTTTTAATAAAAAAATCAACAAAAGGATCAACTTGTCACATTTTGATAGATAAAAGACTTGATAAAAATGTTGTCAAATAGAGGCTATAGTGGTGTTATGGTATGGTTATAATTAGTGAGTTACATCATTCCTTCTTAGCTAGCTCTTCATTCATACTATCAATCTAACTCCTGAAGTATATGCAAATTAAATCCATCTCTCTCTCTCTCTCTCTCTTGCTCTCTCTCTCTCTCTCTCTCTCTCTCTCTCTCTCTCTCTCATTCTCACTCTTCACATTGCATAGTAAATTGCAGCAATGAATGAGGTTACTGGTGGTGATGATGCAGCAATGAATGAGGCAGGTGCAAAATTGCTATTGAGTGATTCTTCAAGATTGCTATTGGCTTCTTCTATCAACTTAACACCAAACAATAGAAAATTTGAATGGGCTCCTGCACTAACTGAAACTACTTCTGGAGAAAATTCTTCCAAGCTGTATACCATCCATTTGAACTATGGCGAGTTGCATACCATTAATTAATGATTTTTCAGGCTGTGGTGGATACTATATACCAAGTACCAACTATCTAAGGAATATGATCATCGTCAACTTGTTAGCATGGTTTCAGAACATATTTTATAGTTCTGTATCAGACGTTCTCTTTCGTGATCATGATGGTTCTCACACTCGCACGGTAATTAACTCAAGCTCCAATTCATATTAAATAAACTTTGAATCTTATAAAGTTCTTTTTTCTGTTGTGTAGTTTTATTTATTAATTTGTTTGTTTGTTTCAATGTCCTATACATGCAGGGAGTATTTGAGATAACTTCTTTATCTCTATCATGGCCCGCTGATGAAGATGGTCGTCCTAGCCGCAACAAAGCAGCATGTTCCGTTTTATTGACCGATGATAATGGAAAGACTTTTGAAAGTACTGGTGTGAATTCCCTCATATCAGACGACCCTATTGAAGTAAATAAGCCATGTTAGCAATCTCTAATATCTTTAATATTGACTGAAAAATTCATGTGGGACTTATATTTCAAAATGGTAGAACTTACATAAATTTCACTTCGACAGTAAATGAAGTGTTAAAAAGAGTGTTAGACATGTCGCACATAATTTGTTTTGTGAAAAGTGAGATCTTTGAATTAACAATCTTTAGCTATTGGTTAATTAGATTACCGCAGAACTTGAGGAAGAGAAATCAGCTGGAGAATCTTCTGCTGCTGCTGCTCAAGATGGTAATTCAGATTCCATAAAGGCCATCAAAGAATTAGAAGCTTTTCCAACAAATTTCCGGCTGCAGATGGAAACATAAATCCCACAACAACAACAACTCGTGCTGCAAATGATCAGGACAAAAAGTCTCCTAATGAAGAGGACATTTAGAGTACTGCTGCGATTAGTTTTGGTGTCGAGGCTGTGCAAAGATTCAGGAAATGATTCCAAAAGACACCATTGTTTTCTTTTCTGTTGTTTTAGTTGTATTTAGGAAGGATGATTAAGAATTTAGTTCCCATGACAAGATTCATTTTTCTGTTCATCTATTAATTCTTGTTGAGGAAAGTGTACTAAAGATGATCATATTAGAGTTGTGAATAATTTCAATACTTTAGTAGTGGATATGAAATCTGTACAATGGGATATTGTCAATGAAAATTTTCTGTCATCTATTAATTTTGTCTAGTTGAGTCTGGACAGAAGCAGTAATTATGCAACTGTAGTTAGGAAATCATGGCCACAAAGCAGGAATCACATGACCATGGATTGGCCATTTACACTGTGTTGAGTAGTCCTCATGCATTGTATCCAGTCTCAAGGGACTATCATTCTTGAAAACATTAAATAATGGCTTCCTTTTATCACTGTCTCCAAATAAAATTTCTAATGCATTTCTCTAGAAAAAACAAAGTAGTCTTTTTTTTTTTACTCAATATAAAAGTAGTCCTTAATTAATCTGCCTCTTTAGGATTGTAACTTTGCATTTTAGTACAAAATTACTAGGTTTTTCGGATTTCAAATTAGGAAAATAGGAAGTGAGTATAATAAATAATTAAGATAAACCACAATTGTTCCACAATATAGCGGCGCTTCAACACTAATGCGTTGTTGACAAAAAATGTTCTCAAATAGAGGCAATAGTGTTGTTATTGCGCAATAGTTTCAGGATCCGCTATTTAGTACTATATGTTTGATCACAACAATGGCAACTACCTAATTGTCCCATGAAAAATAGATCTTGTTCTGCCTAAATACTTCAATGATTGATCTGCAAAGCAAGGGTCTCATACCATTTTTGGAAATTTAATAGATACTACGAAAAAGGACAGAACTTTTCAGTTGTTAACAGTTATTAATGAGTTGTAATTTGTAACTTGCTTCTTAATAGAGTATACTGTAGTATAGCTGTCATGAATTAGATAGTTACTGACATGACAAGTTAGTTACACAAATTCCAAAATATATGATCCATTACAATTTTCAAAATAATCCCCAAAATTTATAATGCTGTTTTACCTTAAAACTCAAAAGTGATAACAGTTATTGATAAGTTGGCAGGTTTCAAATGGTATAGTCATAACTAAAATGAATTAGATACCAAAAAAGAACTTAACAGGATTTTTAAATAGTTAACAGTTATTAATGGGTTGGCACTTCATTCATACTATAAATATAACTCCCTCTGCACATGCAAATCAAATCCATCTCTCTCTCTCTCTCTCTCTCTCTCTCTCTCTCTCTCTCTCTCTCTCTCTCTCTTCTTGTGACCAAACAATGGAGGGAGGTTCTGGTAAGAGGTTTCCTGCCAAGCTGAAGGATCTTCTGGCTACTGGGATTCTGGAGGGATTGAAAGTGAGATATGTCAAGGGACAAAAGGTATATTGTTTTGAACTTTTGATTTTGGTCTTGTTTGTGAAATTGTGATGTTAGGAGTTTTTTCTTTTCTTTTCTTGTGGTGCATAGTGTGATATGAGTTTATTCGTGATTGCTGTGTAGGCGCGTAAACCAGGAGAAAAGGATTTACAAGGTGTGATTAAAGATGCCGGGATTTTGTGCTTTTGTGGGAGTTGTAAGGGGAATCAGGTAAGTAAATGGAGGGATGGTTGTTTTTTTGTTTGTGTAGGTTTAGCATCTTATAGGTTAGTAATGTGGGTTTTTTGCTATTTGTTGTTTTTTGTTGAGAGTAGGTTGTCTCTCCGAATGTTTTTGAGTTGCATGCTGATAGTGCTAATAGACGTCCTCCGGAGTATACTTACCTTGAGAATGGAAAACTCCTTCGGGATGTTATGAATGCCTGTTCAAGTCTTCCGTTGGACACATTGGATAAAGTGGTCCAAATGGTCCTGGGTGATTTCCCCATGCAGAATTCTAATATCTGTTTCAATTGCAGAGGTTTGAAATGCACACACTTGCTTTCCTAGCTGTGACACTATGTAATTTGCAATCCTGTTGATTAATCATTTAATTTTGATGAACTGTTGTTTGTAGGGTCAATTTCTGAATCCAACAAGGGTGAGTCAAAACTAGTATGCAATCCATGCATGGAGTTGAAAGAGTCTAAAACTAGCCAACTTCAACCAAGGTATCTTTTTTATTTGTTATCAATGTTGAATAGCCACTATAGTGCAGCAGTATTTGCAAAAACCACTATTATTCTGCAGTGCGCTATTTATTTGTTGTCACACTGTTTATAGCGGGATTTGAACATACCACAATTTTCAATGATCCGCATTGACTACAAATCATGGTTTCAGATCAAAAAAGAAGAGAGAAGAAGGGCCTAAAACTACTTCTGCAGAAACTTCTTCCCAGAAAAGAAAAGGACGCCCTCCTGGTTCCGGTGGGGGAAGATTCACTGAACGTATTGGTATGCTATAAGCACTTTATTAAGTTGTTATGCAAACAAAGTTCTTATCTATGTTGGTTAGTAGATATACTTTTCGTTTATGTCTGGTGAAGATTTGCTTTCTTATATGCAGTTAGTCCAATTACTCCAGCACAAACACTCGGTTCTTCAGTGCATGGAACAATTGACGGGAAATTTGATGACGGATATATAGTCACGGTGGACCTGGGTTCTGAACAGCTGAAAGGTGTCCTGTATCATGTTTCAAGTAATGCATCTAAGGATTCTTCGATTGGAGGTACACTTATTTCAAACATACAAAAGAAATCAAGATTGTCATTATGTGATTATATTTGGTCCAATCTCATTGTTCCCCCATATTGGGGGTTTTCGGGGGGGTTAAACATACAAATTGACAATTTTATCCTTACAATAATTCAAAATTCAATTCTTGTATCATTCTTTTATTTTTTTAAAAATTATTAATGAAATTTGTACCTAAATATAATAATTATGAAATAAAAGGAAATATAATTTTTATATATATAGTGAAATTAATTTATCATTATTGTATCACTTGTTTAAAAAATGTTTTCAAGAATTTTTATAAGATCAGTAAAAAAAAATATTATTTTTATGTAATAATTATAAAGTATAACACAAATTATTGATTTTAAGAAGAAAAAAGGGTAAAATAGTAAAATTATCACAAAAGCTCTCATTTTCCCTCTCTTGTTGGTTTCTTAACTCCCAAACAAGGGAAGGGTTTTCCCTCCTTTCCCCCTCCTCTCCCCTCCCTTCCCTTCCCCTCTTTAGCCTTTCCTTTCCCTCCCCTCAAAACTCGCAAACAGAGCCTTAACATATTTGTCTCTGGCTTGTTTAATGATGATGAAGGGGAGGTAAAGGAAAGGTTAATTGTATATCTGGAATAGGTTAATTGCATGCAAACTACAGAATCAAAATACATATTTGCATGTCAAAAACAAAACAAAGACATGAAGCTGCTATTATCTGTTAGAACTTGGTCTTATATTTTGGTATTATTTATCTTAGACTTTTTTGTACTTTATTTTGTTAATTTAATGCAGGTTTATCAGAAGAAAAGGTTGAGAGATAAAGAAAGATATAGGATTGAAATGTTGAAGTACAAATCCAATGGTTGAGCTCTTCAATGGACTCTTATATGGAATCCTCAGACCTTTTTTCCTTTACTTTTATTCTTGTTATAGTTGATTTTATTTTATTTTATGGCGGTGAATGATTTTGCAAAACATGCTGTAGCAGTTCACTTTGTTGTAGTTCTTCTTAAATCATGGATCCCCTTATTTTATCAGTCTAAAGTTAATCAATGAATGGTTGTCTTAGCACATGATAAGCTATGCATTATAATTCAAGGTTTGCTAGTACTATCATTTCTTGTTAAGATTTTTAAGAACAACAACCAGCCTTTAGGGTCAACTACATCGATCAATAGACATCACAATAATCTGCCATATATACATCTCATTCCAACTCATTAGTATCTAGGTCTTTCTTAATAGCCTCTCTAATAGGTCCTTCATTTAATGTTATTTTTACCACAGAATCTACAGGTTTTCCCTAAGTCGAGTCTTACCAGATAGGTGTTACCTCAACTCTATAATATTGCTATTTTTAATCCTATTTTGTCTAGTCTTACTAGACATTCAACACAATATTCTCACTCATACAATACTTATTTTATTCTAGGGTTACTTTTTTTTACTGCCAACACATCATAAAATATAGTCGGTGTTACAACATACGGTAACATTTTCTCTTCAATTTGAGCGCTATTTTTGTATCACATAAAACACCTCGGAGGATCTTCCATTTCAGCCACATGAGACCTCCATTTTACACTTTGGACTCAAGATATCTAAGTTGTGTAAGCCGTGGAATGAGATTATCGCAAACTTTCAAATCTATGATGGAAATGTTGTCTTTTGCTAAGTTTTATTGAATATACCCTCTCTTGCGTCTACGACGGAAGCCATACGCGTCTTAGACTTATCTCCAAGCCTCTCATCTCCCATTTAATTTCTCCTTTAAGTCTTCAAGTAGGACGAAATCATCTTCTAAAAGCATCCATCTCAATGTTGACTTTTCAATGTGTTTCGTACGGATGTTCAAAACTATTGTAGTGGAAAAATCTTTTGTGGCTCAACTCTATGTCCTCATCACACTAGTTGAGGTCCCCTCGTACATAAGTTGTTTTGAATAGTTTATTACCTTATTTAAAAAGGGCATATAATTTGTATTCTCTAGGCTCTTATGAACAGGCTGCAAAGGCAGTAAATTCTTTTGGCTTGGGTTTATTACAAAAGCATAGCAGAAGATTAACATATGATAGATGTTGTAGGAATATACTAGGTATATAGCTTTTATCCACATATATATAACTCAATTGGTCAAATTAGATTTATTTATTTGAGGTTACCAACTAGCATAAGCACATGTGAAACTGTTTGTGAAGGTTTATGGAAACAAACTTATTTTATGACATGTACATAAGCCTATTCAACTTATTTTCGTAAGCTCTCCAAGACTGGTTATGAAAATAGCTTATAACTTATATGAAAATAGTTTGATTTTATTTTATCTTTTCCTGCTATCGAAATAATTTATACATAAGCACTAACATTATGACAGAAAATAATGTAAGCGCTTAATTTACTTGTTTATCAAGCAAGAGTTATATTAAAACATTGCACAAAGGTTCTAGGTGCTCCTAATTAATTCCACCACCTCTATGTGAAGGAGGAATGAAATTTAGAAGAGGAATAATCTGCTCTTTCCTGAAAAAGTTTTGGGGATCAAATTTTGTCTTAATTTGTGCCAAACGCTTAAAGTTTCCCTTAAAGTACTTCATACCCCTAAAACTTGCTTATGAGTAGCTTGTGTTATTATGCTTGTTCCTTCCTATATCAAGATCCCTATAGTTGTAATATGCAGCTCTTGGAGACTTTGAAACATAAGAAGTCATGTATTTATTATGTTTTTTCATCCACTTTATATGTCTTTTGGACTCTTCAATGCTATTCACTTCCCACTTGACCATGTATTGTATGTTGTACAAGTTTCCTTTTCAATGTGGAAAATGGATTTCAGATTTTGAAATTTCATTCATTCTTCCACCATATGGTTCCATTATAAGTAATGCTAATGGATCTTCTTTTAGAAGTATCTTCTTTTAGAAGATCTTTATGCAATTTTGTCTGCTATGTGTTGCCATCTATGAATGAGTTTTGTGGCTCCTTCTTCCAAAAGTAGCAGCACTACCTCCTCTTATGGCCCAAAAAATATCTTCTCCCATTGATTTTCTATTGAGAATCCTTCCATTTACATCTATAAGGTAAGCATCAACGACATGATCTGCTGCTAGACCATGCTTCCTAAACAAGGTACCAAATCCACCTCCACTGATAACCCTGCTTGGACATAACCCTGTTTGGAAAAACAACTTAACTAAGCGCTTATAAATAAGTTTATAACAAGATAAAATAAAGTCTAGACTATTTTCACAAAAGTTATAATCTTTTTTCACAAGCAATCTTAGGGAGTTTATATAAATAAGCGGAAAACAGCTTATGAACATGTCATAAGCTATTTTCACAAGCTCTCTCAGACCGTCTCATAAATGCTTGTGCTAGTAGATAGTCTCAAAAAGTCAAACTAATTCACCGAAGGGAATCCATGAACTTTATTTGTTTCGGAGATTTTATAGTAAAGTTCACCTAATGTTGCACCAGCCTGAATCCAAGCAGATTCATCGGCAAGATTAATGTCGATCGAACGGATGTTGATGAGATCAATCATGATAAAGGGTGTCTTACAAAGATAAGATAATCCTTCATAATCATGGCCACCACTAACAACCCTAATCTGCACACCAATCTCTTTGCTGCATAGTATGGCTCCTTGAATTTCTTATTCATGGGAAGGTGTCATAATGAGAAGAGGCTTGCTTGATGAATTCAGCCATCTTGGATTTTGTTTCAATGATTCCAACACTTGTGGATACAAGGATGAGTTGATAAACACTGTTTAGGATTGTAAATTTGCATTTTGCATTTTGCACATCATTGCATTTCTCAAAACAAAATTTCCTAGGTTTTTCGGATTTCAAATTAGGGAAATAGGAAGTGAGTATAATAAATAATTAAGACAAACCACAATTGTTCCATAATATGCTCTTTAATACAAAATGTTGTCAAATAACGGCTATAGCGGCGCTTCAACAATATTGCGTAGTTGACAAAAATGTTGTCAAATAGAGGCAATAGTGTTGTTATTGCGCAATAGTTTCATGATACACTATTCAGTACTATATGTTTGATCACAACAATGGCAACTACCTAATTGTCCCATGAAAAATAGATCTTGTTCTGCCTAAATACTTCAATGATTGACCTGCAAAGCAAGGGTCTCATACCATTTTCCGAAATTTACTAGATACTACGAAAAAGGACAGAACTTTTCAGTTGTTAACAATTATTAATGAGTTGTAATTTGTAACTTGCTTCTTAGTAGAGTACACTGTAGTCTAGCTGTCATGAATTAGATAGTTACTGACATGGCAAGTTAGTTACATAAATTCCAAAATATATGATCCATTACTATTTTCAAAATAATCCCCAAAATTTATAATCTTGTTTTACCTTAAAACTCAAAAGTGTAACAGTTATTGATAAGTTGGCAGGTTTCAAATGGTATAGTCATAACTAAAATGAATTAGATACCAAAAAAAAACACTTAAAAGGACTTTTAAATGGTTAACAGCTGTGTGATCTATCAAAGTTCACTGGAATCATAACATATATGACGAGTGATCCTACTATTTCAGATCACTAGAAACGGTAGTACTTCCAGAGTCATTAAATACTGAGACGGTGGTTCAGAAGTCATCGAACACTGAGATGGTGGTTCCAAAGTCATCAAACACAAATATGGTTCGAGAGACATCAGCCACAAATATGATTCCAAAGGCATTGAATAATGGCATGAAGCAGAGTGCATCTCGCGGCAAGAGTCGGGGAAAAATAACTAGAAAGAAGTATGATTCTTAAACACTTAACACATTTGAAAAAAAAAAAAATTAGAATTTACTGATTTAGATGTATATTATATATTATATGCATTAACACACGGCGTTCTAGTTTCATCAGGGATTTTAATTTTGCTCTGATTCTTGATCCTATTTTGATAGGGATGTACGGTTGCATAAGTTGGTATTTGAAGAAGACGTGTTACCAGATGGAGCTGAAGTTTCTTACTATTCTCACGGAAAGGTAGCTTCGGTTAAAGATGGTTTTGCTTTACCTTTTTTAACGGCTTTCATCTTTTCTGATTGTGCTTTTGTGGTGTGCTCAGAAACTATTGGTAGGTTACAAAAAGGGATATGGAATTTTTTGTACCTGTTGCAATGCAGTGGTTAGTGCTTCTAAGTTTGAATCTCACGCTGGATGGTCATCTCGACGCAAGCCGTGAGTTCTTGTTTAAATTCTTTTATCGGATTTGTAGGGTGCATATGCCTTGTCTAACTAGCTCTGCATTTGATTGCTTATCGTATTCCCAGTTTTATCTTTTTCTTTGACTACGAAATAATTTTTAGAGATTGATTATTTTGTTATTTTCTCTGTCTCTTTTTCCATTTCCCATTTGCTAGGTCTCGTTGATTTTCTTTTTCATGAATTTATATGCGCTGTTTTGTAAAATTCACCTTCATTTCCTTGTTTAAAAATGAGTTAATGTATTGCAGTTATCAGAATTATTCTTCGTTGAAATATCTTCATTAGACTCTCTTATACTATTATTGGTTTCACTAATTTCATGATCAACCCTTTGATCATCAATATCATCCTTGAGCCTATAATTAATGTTACTATTATAGCTTTCACCAAACCAATCCAATGGTTCTGACTCGTTATTAGAAAATATGCTTTGACCTCTAAGATCAATGATTGTGTCATTGTTGCCAAAATTTGATTGAATATTAGATTGTTGCTTTTGAAATTCTTGGTTTGTACATTTAATAGAAGTAGTACCTTGAGGGAAACTAAGAGCAATCTGTTGGCAAGTGAACATCATTGATGTGGAAGTTACAATGATTTCTTGTATTGTGGAGTTCGTTGTGGATAATGCCATGGAAGTTGATGAGTCTTGTTGATTTGGGGAGAGAATGACACCAACAAGATTTTGCACTTGATTGAGCTTGTCTTTGAGAGTAGAGAGATTGAAGAGGAGGGAATTGGAGGGTAAAGTTGAACTAGAAATTCTTTCCAAATTTGGCAATGGCGTCAAATCTTCTGTGACCATAGGAAACATTTGTAGGCCTTGATTTCCAATTTCAAAAGTTACTTCAATTTATAATGGTTTTATAAATTCTGTTTTTCATCCTTGTGTATATAGCAATTTAGGGTACAGGAAATAAATTTGATTGTTAGATGCAAAACTGTAGTATTATTGATGTTGATTAGTGTAAATAGTGATCATTTATGCATGGACCATTTGTATCGACTGGCCTTCTGGGTGAAGTCTGATCTGATCCAAATGGGACTGTGCAACAGCTGGTGTACATGCACGTAACAGAACAGGAGCTTGCTCTTTTTGATTCCCTTTCCTCCAATTTTCTGGTAAATGCTTTGCTCACTCCACTATGATGTTACTCGAATCCGTCACTTGCTGTCACAATTTAAGGTTCCCACTCTTCCATACACTCTAAAACAGTGACAATTAATTCTGCTTTGCTCTTTCAAGTTTTGAAGCTCGCTGATATACGTTTGAGTTTTGTAGTGATGAAAGTTTGAAGGCGTAGTTTCATTACCGTGAAGCGAAAGTTGATGGGGTTATATATAATCTGGATAATAATGCTTATGTCAAGGTTTCTATTTTTATATCATTTAATGTTGATAAAATTGTGTTGAAATTCGATGGGTTCATTTATTTGATTTCATGTTGAAATTTGAGTATTTATGATTTATTTATTTGATTTGGTGTAGGAAATTATGTTTTATTTTATTTGATTTCACATTGGAAATTGTGTTTTAGGGTTTATTTCTTCGATTTCATGTTGAAAATTCTGTGTTTTAGTGTTCATGTATTTGAGCTGTCTAGAAATTTGGATGTGGTTGCATGTAGAGACTTTTGAAAACATATTTTAAAGTGAGGAACAGTGAATTAACAATCTTTATCTCTTGGAACAGTGAGTAAAAAATACAAGATAGCTAAAGAGAAACACATTTAAATCTTTAAGTTAAGAAAATCACGAATTAAGGAAAGTTAGTAACACCAATTACAAACCTGCTATCCAAAATACGACAAAAGAGAAACAAATTTAAAACCGCAAATTAAGAAAAATGCATGAATTAAGAAAAATCAAGAATGCCAATGAAAAAGGCTCCTACTATCCAAAGAATACGACTAAAGAGAAACATATTTAACGATGTTGTATGTCCAATGTTGAATTCTAACTCAAGATTCTAACCATATGACTCTTAGCAAGATTTTCATTTGTTTTACTCTTAGCAAGATTTAACTCATTTGGTACTACATGGAGTATGTTGCAGCTGTTGGCATTATTGTGAATGATTTAGCTATAAGTTCATTATTTGTGAATGGTTTTAACTGATTTGATTTAAGATAATGACACATTTCATATTATTAAACTATATAAAATTACTAATAACAACTAATGTCAAACAGATTTTGGTTAGATGATTGATTCTGATGGGTGCATGAGCCTTGTTTGGCAACTCACTTCTGGTAGTTTCTTTTGGTGCAGTTGTTGCTAAACAGCAGTAGCTTCCTAGTTTTTCCTACGACAGTAAAATATGTGAAAGACATGAAATTAGACCAAATAAGGTTAGTCTTCGTAGCTCTATGTACCTAGTGTTCTGGTTTTTTATGGACTACCTTTATCTAGAGATGCATGTTAAAACTTAAAAACTCATTTATCTTCACCAACATATACCAAAATCTTATTGACTGCTGAATTGAGACTTTATAGTTTAGGTAGGGAAGGAGGAAAAGGAAGGCGGTAGGTCTCCGTAATAAGGTGTATTTGAGATACAAAACACAAGCCTTATGTAGAGATGCAAACTTAACCTTTTAGTCTCCCTCTTTTATTTTCACAATTTTATTTTCCCACTTTTATTTCATTTTTTAGTAAAAATCCCTCCCAATTTCCCTTCATTTTTCCCTTTAATTAATTTTTTATTTTTTTTTATTTTATGCAGCAGTGATCACAACAAAACTGATGACAAGTCTCATAATGGATCTGTGGGTCCCACAGTCATTATACGAGGCCTAACATATTTTAAGGGTTTAGAAGGTGTTGAGCTTTTGGACACGCTGATTACATATCTGTGGCGGATTCATGGCGTAGATTATTATGGCATGATTGAGACAAATGAGGCTAAGGGGTTTAGGCATGTGAGGCCAGAAAGAACAGGGCATGAAGAAACAGGTAAATCAGGGTCTGAATGGGAGAAGAAACTTGACTTATTTTGGCAGGGAAGGTAGAATGGTCAGGATCCATTGGAAGTAATGGCTGCTAAGGAGAACATAGATGCTGCAGCAATTGAAGTGTTGGATCCATCTGTTAGAAAAATTAGGGACGAAAAGTACGGATGGAAGTATGTTTGTGGAGCTAAGGGCTGCACAAAGCTTTTTCATGCTGCTGAAGTTGTGTACAAACATCTGAAGCTAAAGCACCTTGAGCTTGCTCTTGAACAAACTTCGAAATTGCGTGAGGATCTCTATACTCAAAATTACATAAAGTAAGTAATAACCAAGAGTTTCTATATTTTGTGGTCAGTATTGCGAGTATTGGTGAAAATATCACTAATAGTGGCCTTAGTACTGTTGTAGTGATCCAGATGCTCCTGGTGGAAAGCCTGTCATGCAGCAACCTCAGGTAGACCACTATATCCATTGAAACATGATTTGATAAAACTCTTTATGATTGTTGTTAATTTTTTTGTTAATTTGTGTTAATTTGAGTTCGATCTGGTGTTGATGATTTTTTTAGTTAATTTGATTGTAATTTGTAATTAGAATTTTGGAATGTTTAGTTTTTGGCTTTGGATGCATGTGGTGTGAGGTGTTGGAAATGTAACACTATTTTAAATATGCATGTGTGAATTTACTTATAATGATATATATCCAATTACACTATTTTTGCAAGCCTATATTTGTCCTGCCACCTACTCATATTCAATTGATTGAGTTGGAATTTATTTATTTGTAATGATAATGATACTTATCAATTATTCTCTCTTTTTGTAGGCCTATACTTGTCCTGCCACCAATTGATATTCAAATGTTTGAGTGAGAACAGTCAGAATTTGAACGAGACTTCTATGATGCTCTCTTCATGAGAGCTAAAGTAAGTTGTCATAGCTTGCTATCTGTAAATATTTATCTTGATCTCTTTCAGAAGCATTGGTGTTTGAGTACTTGCATTTAGTGTTGGATTATTCCCTTAAATAAAGTGTTCAAAACATATATTAGCATCGAGTTTGAAGGTCTATAATGTTCTGGCTTTCAGATGGATAGGTAGATGCATGTTGTTATATGCATGTCATTAGACTCGCCACACTTTTTGTCCATTTGTGTAACTCTTTCCCCTGCTGTGGTGCATCGCATTTCTCTTCTCTTACATAAATTTCTCTTACATTACTGATGTAAATTTGGATGGCAGACTTGGTCACAACAATTCATGAGAACTGGTTTAGTGCAAGGTGCAATTGTTATGCAAACAGCAGCACATATCTTCGTGGCTCTGTAAGTATATAATTCTAATTCAGCATGTTTATCATGAACTTCAAATGCACTTCACTCTCTAGTTTCCTCTCACTTTTCACTGTATACTTATCTTTAATTTCACAGGTATGAAGGTTCCATTGGTCCAGCATCTCGTGCTATGGCTGCTGCTGATCAGTTAACTGGGAAGTTAGGGCGAAAAAATCTTTAGTATGATCCTCCTTCAGCTGGTGTCCACTGTTAGGCAAGACACTAATGACCCAATAAATAGGACTCTGCAAATCTATCATAGAAAGATGTTTAGAAACAGGAATTATATTATTGTCCTTTATGAATTATTATAAAGAGACGTGTGTTTCGTTTAATTTTATTTTGATGTTCGAATTTGTTCTAATTTCTGAAATGGATAGAAACTTGTTATAGTTTTAATTTTTATTGTTTTGGAATGCATTGAAATGCTTTAATTTTTTATAAAAAATAAATCAATTTCCTGCGGAGTTTCCTGCGATTTGTTCGCAGCAAAGTGAGGTAGGAGAATGAATACTCCTCCAACACTGAACGAATGTTTCCTGCGAATATTTGAACATTTCCTGCGGATATAACTTTCCTGCGGATCCTAAAATCCTAAAGGTGTGTTTGGATGAAGGTTTTAGGAGGGGAGGGGAGGGGAGGGTTTAGATTCCATTTTTAATTTACGGAAACAATTACCCACGCAGATATTACCTGGGAACCTAAATCCTTGGTAAACTCCGTAGGAAACACGTTTCCTGCGGTATATTTACCTAAAACCGCAGGTAAATCCGTAGGAAATTCGAGAGTTTCTAGTTGTGTTTGTATATGAAACTTGAAATGTTTTGGTGACATATATATAAACTCATACTACCTGAACCTTCGTTGTGCATTGGAGGTATGATGCTATCTTTTAGATCAAGGTATTTTATTTCCAAGTGGGTGTGGCTGACATATGATAATCTAATGTGTAAATAACTGACAAGGTTCTCGTTTTTGCTTCTTGAATTTGAAAATATATATATATATATATATATATATATATATAAATGAATTTTTTATATGCCAATTGGCTATATTAAACTAAAATATTAGGTGGGGGTTTTCCTGCGGATTTTTCTATGTCGTTTGCTGCGGAAGTACCTGCGGATATGTTCCAGGTATTGTGTTTACCTGGGAACCTCAATCCTTGGCAAAATCCCCAGGGTTTCCTGCGGAATGTTTAACGATATCCGCAGGATAATCGAGAGTTTCCAGTAGTGAATGGAAATGTTAAAAATGGTTTCCATTTTCAGCTTGCGTTTTATCTTCTATTCATCACTTAACTCACATAACACATATTAAGGTAAAGTAGTTGTCCCGTAAGCATAGCTCAATTGCCAAGTACATTGCAATATGTAGGGTAAGAGTTCGAACCCTAGATTTTCTACTTATTGGAGGAAATTTCCTTTCACTAGACTACTTACAAGAAAAAAACAAAGTAGTCTTCTTTTTTACTCAATATAAAAGTAGTCCTTAAATCTGCCTCTATAGGATTGTAACTTTGCGTTTTAGTACAACATTCCTAGGTTTTTCGGATTTCAAATTAGGAAAATAGGAAGTGAGTATAATAAATAATTAAGACAAACCACAATTGTTCCACAATATGCTCTTTAGTACAAAATGCTGTCAAATAACGGTTATAGAGGCGATTCAACACTATTGCGTAGTTGACAAAAATGATGTCAAATAGAGGCAATAGTGTTGTTATTGCGCAATACTTTCATGATCCGCTATTTAATACTATATGTTTGATCACAACAATGGCAACTACCTAATTGTCCCATGAAAAATAGATCTTGTGCTGCATAAATAATTCAGTGATTGACCTGCAATGCAAGGGTCTCTTACCATGTTTAGAAATTTACGAAAAAGGACAGAACTTTTCAGTTGTTAACAGTTATTAATGAGTTGTAATTTGTAACTTGCTTCTTAATAGAGTACACTGTAGTATAGCTGTCATGAATTAGATAGTTACTGACATGACAAGTTAGTTACACAAATTCCAAAATATATGATCCATTACAATTTTCAAAATAATCCCCAAAATTTATAATGCTGTTTTACCTTAAAACTCAAAAGTGATAACAGTTATTTATAAGTTGGCAGGTTTCAAATGGTATAGTCATAACTAAAAAGAATTAGATACCAAAAAAGAACTTTAAAGGATTTTTAAATGGTTAACAGCTATTGATTAGTTGGTAGTTTTCTGTTATGGTATATTTATGGTATAGTTACTGACATGACAAGTTAGTTACATAAATTCCAAAATATATGATCCATTACTATTTTCAAAATAATCCCCAAAATTTATAATGTTGTTTTACCTTAAAACTCAAAAGTGATAACAGTTATTGATAAGTTGGCAGGTTTCAAATGGTATAGTCATAACTAAAATGAATTAGATACCAAAAAAAAACACTTAAAAGGACTTTTAAATGGTTAACAGCTGTGTGATCTATCAAAGTTCACTGGAATCATAACATATATGACGAGTGATCCTACTATTTCAGATCACTAGAAACGGTAGTACTTCCAGAGTCATTAAATACTGAGACGGTGGTTCAGAAGTCATCGAACACTGAGATGGTGGTTCCAAAGTCATCAAACACAAATATGGTTCGAGAGACATCAGCCACAAATATGATTCCAAAGGCATTGAATAATGGCATGAAGCAGAGTGCATCTCGCGGCAAGAGTCGGGGAAAAATAACTAGAAAGTAAGTATGATTCTTAAGCACTTAACACATTTGAAAAAAAAAAATAGAATTTACTGATTTAGATGTATATTATATGCATTAACACACGGTGTTCTAGTGTTATCAGGAATTTAAATTTTTCTCTTTTTCTTGATCCTATTTTGATAGGGATCTACGGTTGCATAAGTTGGTATTTGAAGAAGACTTGTTACTAGATGGAGCTGAAGTTGCTTACTATTCTCACGGAAAGGTAGCTTCGGTTAAAGATGGGTTTTGCTTTACCTTTTTTAATGACTTTAATCTTTTCTGATTGTGCTTTTGTGGTGCGCTCAGAAACTATTGGAAGGTTACAAGAAGGGATATGGAATTTTTTGTAACTGTTGCAATGAAGTGGTTAGTGCTTCTAAGTTTGAAGCTCACGCTGGATGGTCATCTCGACGCAAGCCGTGAGTTCTTATTTAAATTCTTTTATCGGATCTGTAGGGTGCATATGCCTTGTCTAACTAGCTTTGCATTTGATTGCTTATCATATTCCCAGTTTTATCTTTTTCTAGCAAGTATTTTGTGCATTGTATTGATATTTTTTAATTCAGGCAAATGTAACTTCATAAATATTGTTGCAAACCAGAAACAAATGATCTCCGCCTATAACAGAATTTCTACTCACTCATTAGTCATTACTGTTTCCCTTCTCTCTCTGTACTTTTCTTGGCTTCATATTATTTCTCTTTTGATTGTTCAAGCCCACTTCATCAGCCGAGGGCCTGTCAAATATATTGTTATTGTTATAGAGAAAAAAATATTAAAAATTATAATTGAAATGGGAAACATTTAAAATCAATATACATCATTTTACAAGTTGAGAAATGAGAATGACATGTGTCATCAATTAGTGAAAAGCAACATTTTATTCAGAATTGGGAAAGGGGAATACAACCACTAATTGTGGATTCTTTATGTGTGTGTTGCCTTTAAATTGCATTTATCGCAGGAAAGTGGTTTATAATCTAATTTTTAGAGATTGATTATTTTGTTATTTTCTCTCTTTCCATTTCCCATTTGCTAGGTCTCGTTGATTTTCTTTTCATGAATTTATATGTGCTGTTTTGTAAAATTCACCTTCATTTCCTTGTTTAACATTGAGTTAATGTATTGCAGTTATCAGCACATATATACATCTAACGGAGTCTCACTACATGAGCTGTCCCTCTCTCAATCAAAAGATCGGAGATTTTCTTTTTTCTTTTGGTATCCAGATCGGAGATTTTCTGCTAATGATAATAATGATCTGTACACCACTAATTTGAGTCAGGGAGAGGTGCATAACACTAATTTTTATATGCAATTTTTTATTTCATTCACTAAATATTATATGCTTTTGAAAATAATAAATGATTTTGTAGGATGTGGTGGATGCTCTATACCGACTATCTGAGGCATTTCATCATCATCGCCTTGTTAGTATAGATTCTGTGTCTGGTTATGTATCAGACGTTCTCTTTCATGATCAAGATGGTTCTCACGCACACACGGTAAAGTCAAGCTGCAAATCTCATTAAATTAAACTTTGAATCTAATAATATGTAAAGTTATTTTTCTCTTGTATAGTATTATTTATTTATTTATTTATTGTGTTTGTTTCAATGTCCGGCATGCAGGGAGTATTTGAGATAACTTCTTTATCTCTACAATGTCTCGCTGATGAAGATGGTCATCAATGTCAAAATAAGGCAACATGTTCCGTTTTATTGACCGATGATAAGGGAAACACTTTTGAAATTACTGGTGTGAACTCCCTCATTGCGAACGGCCCTATTGAAGTAAGAAAAACATGTTAACAATCTTTAATGTCTTTAATGTTTTTCAAAATGGTAGAACTTGCATAAATTTTACTTCAGTAGTAAATAGAGTGTTAAAGAGTGTGTTAGAGAAAGTTTCACACATATCTTTGAATTAACAATCTTTATGTATTGGTTAATTAGATTATTGCAGAACTGGAGAAAGAGAAATCAGCTGGAGAATCTTCTTCTTCTGCTGCTGCTGCTGCTGCTGCTGGCGATGGAAACTTAAATCCCACAACAACAACAACTGGTGCTGCAAATGATCAGGACAAATAGTCTCCTTCTGAAGAGGATATCTAGAGTCCTATTCGGCATTCGCGATTAGTTTTGGTGTCGAGGAAATGATTCCAAATGACATTATTGTTTTCTTTTCTTTTCATTTAGTTGTTGGATGATTAGGAATTTAGTTTCCATGACATGATTCATTTTTCTGTCGTCCATTAATTTTGTGTCTTTTATGATTATTGTCAATGAAAATTTTCTGTCATCTATTAAATTTGTGTCTTTTATGATTACTCTACTCTAGTATGATATATTTTAATTTTAAGACAATTTGTTCTGAATAAATTTAGAAAATAATTAATTTGATTGTTACTTGCTGAGGAAATCATGGCCACAAACAGGATACACATGGCCATTTACACAAAGGAGACTATCATTCTGAAAACATTTAAATCATGTTCCGTTATATTGAATTTTAAAAACGACAATTCAATAAAAACAATTTGATCTACAAAGTCTGGTAAATTTATGGTTACAAAAAAAAGTGTTAAAAAGAAACAGAAGAGAATGTTTTTTGGTTTTTGTATGGGTACAACATGATTAGAGGCTAAGGGAGCAATTGTTGGCAATTGTTTTCCATTTGATTAACATTTCCTGAAGAAATGTTGCAGACTACTTTATAGTAATAATAAGTCTTGGTAAATGTTGAAGATTCAGCATGGCGTGTTCAACAGGCTCTAAGGTAGAAGGTCACGTTTTTAAGTCACATTTTAATTAAAGGATACCCAAACTTTAAGATCAAATTTAAAAACTTGTCTTTAAATTCTCAATCTAATACATAACTTTAATAAGCAATTGGATATTGTTTGAAATTTTGAATTAAAACTATCTGACCAATATGCCAAATTTAGAGATTTGGTTTGTAGTTTGTATTATTAATATAATGGTTCTGTTATAATTTAAACATAACACTTACCTATTAAATTATGAATTGAGTTTTCTTCAAACAAAAACAAACTCTTAGTAAAAAAAAAAATTCGGAAACAACTTAATTAGATATTTGTTTGAATGATATTTATGATTTATTTTTTGAATAAAAGATTGTCTTCTTTGCACAAAGCAATCCCAGAAAGCAACCTTCTCATCCTCTATAAATAGGGATGCAAACTCATGAAGAAAAGTGCAATACAGAATCAATGGAGATAAGCAAGTTCAGTTTTGAGAAGAAAAAAATAGCTATGATTTCTTCATTCTCTGCACCATCAGGTATGCTTTATGAGAATTAGAACTTCAAGAAGAGCATTCTACTGTGAGAATTAAAACTTTAAGTTCAGTATTTTGTATAAAAAATTTAAGTAATTTAAACCCTTGATGTGAATCAAGCATATGTATTTACGGCACTAGAGCCATTATTTTGATGTAATGAATTGTAAATGATTTTATCTTATGCATCATATACATGCATATATACGTGTATCTTATCTTATGTTTTATTCACATTGTTTAGAACCAGCACAATACTATTATGGATTGTCTGCACAATACAAAGAGCAATATGAATACCTTCAAAGCATGAACTACAATCTAGAGGTGCAACGCCCCAAGCTCAAGCCAGCTGATCGACTAGTCTTTCACATCAATGTTCTATCATATTCGGTTGATTCTAACTCAGTTACACGCCTTAACACCTTATTCCATGATTATCAAGAAGTGAGCAGCAAAAGGTTCTTTCAAGAGGATCAAGAATGGATTCGGTCTATCTTGTTCCACCAAGACTTTCCCTCTGAATCACTTGAGCAACTAGCACAAAGGCTCGTGCTCGAAGTTCATGAATTGTTTGATTTCAATGAGAAATTATTTGGTTCTAATCTTGCTAGTGGAGTCGGAACTTCTATTGCTCATCAATTCACTTTGCATCTTACAATTGTCGTGGAGATATAACTAGATATTAGTAAGCATTATTTTGCAAATAAAAACTATTACTTTTCTTCTCTTGATCACACTATTAAAGGCACATGTTGATTGAATATTAATATTTTGGCTTTCTTTATATGGTTAAACGTTATAATATTTATGCTTTGTTTAATATGGTTAAACAGTTAATTACTAATTGATATCATCTAGAGTTCAAATTTGTATGAATAAAGTAGAGTTGTTCGGTAACCATATTTTTTGAGGTTTTCTAGATTAATATTTTGGAACTACAGGATTTGTTGATTTGCTGAATTAAGGCTGAATTCATTTATAAACACTCAAGAAATCAAATGCTTTATCTGAGTTAGAAACTTAGAATTGCAGAAAGAGTAAAAGAGTAAACAGGTCAATTGGCAAAACACTTGTAAGTAATATTTGAAAGTTGGGCAAGGCTCCTCCTTCTTGAGTAAAAAAGAGTAATATGAATTATTGATAAACAAATCAATAGTTGATATTATATGTGCGTGCATAACGAAATTACATGTGGTTACAACTTATAATATCACTCTAGAGATGTCAAATTCTTGAGAGCCAATTTCTCTTCCAATATCCCTACAGTAGCAGTGAGTATGAGAATCCGACCTTAACCTTTTTTAGTATGTCTAAGAATGCTGTCAAAAAAATGTGTCTAAACTTCACTAATCATCATATCATAATACTTAATGAAACCCAAGCAACAGGGGCGGTTCCCTTCATTAGCATGAGGTAGCCATGGCTACCCCAAAAAAAATATTGTTCTTGAATATGTTGGTATGTTTTTATATTTAGCTACCCCAAATAAAAAATATTTAGCTACCCCAAATAAATTTATTTGTTAAAAATTAACATAAATAAGAAATTTAAGAAATTACTACGGGATATTGATAGATTTATTTGTATTAGTTCAACACTTTCGGTCTCAATAACAAATTTGGAGAAAACTTTTGGAAGAATAAAAATTGTCAAAACAATAGTGAAACAAATTAAACATATAATGAGTTATTTTTTTATTTTTTTTTGCAAATAACTTATTTGTTTACATTGAAAAAGACATTATTAGTCTATTTAGTATGCAATCAATTCTGAAGAAAATTAACTTTTTAAAACATGTTGAGCCCAACTTTTTTAAATAGTTATTGTCAATTTTTATTTTCTTTGTTATTGCTTTTATTTACATTTCATGTAAGTAAAAACTATTGTGTTTAGGGTTAAATATAGTTTTAGTCTATAGAACATTCTTGATTTTTAAGTTAAGTTCCTAATAGTTTATTTAATTTTAGTCCTTAATTTGCTCTTATCAAGATTAAATGACCAAAAACACTCATTGTTTAGGCAAGGATTGAATAATTTTTTTTGTAGTAACGAAACTTAAAAAGTTATAATTTATTAGACTATAATTAAATTTTTCTTTAAATTTAATATGTTGATTTTAAATATATTTTATTTTATTTTTTAAATTTGGCCCCTGCATAAAATTTATGCTAGCTTCGCCGCTGCCAAGCAGCCTCTCAATTCTCATTGTCTTGGTTTTTATTTGTGTTATGTATAACTCCTAATGACTTTCTAATTGTCCATTGAATTGATATGGTTGATGTAATTTTGTTTTACTCTTTTTTGCTTCAAGGTATCAATGAAGATGATGAAAAAGACGGCGTAAATGATGAATTTCAAAAGGACAACATAGATGATGATGATGAATTTTAAGACATATATTTTGCTAAGCTTGTACTTGGTATCAAATAATGTTAGACATTTTCTTTATTATTATGTGTTAACTCATGTATCAAGAATGAATATTTTAGGTCAGGTTTATTGTAACAACTTTTATGGATGTGTTTAAATTCAATTTTTTAGAAATTATAATTGATTATATTTACACAATTATTGTAAAAAAAATTGAGTACTTTCGAAAAATGTCTCCTAAGCCTTTCCTACTAGTTTTTTTTTCCTTACTATTTCAATCTAAGGAGACAAATAATAATCGTAGACCCCTATGGCAACAGTTAAACATTGTTGCTTCAAATTAAATGACATAAAAAAGCGTCTCCTATTCCAATGGTTTAGGCGACGTTTTCAAAAATTGTGCCCAAAGAGCATAAAAAAACGTCCCCTTAGACAATAGGCGACGCTCGAATAGGAGACGCCTGAAAAACGTCCCCTGTTCTTTTAGGCAACTATTTTCACAGTTTTGGCTACGCTTTAACTGTTGCTTAAGATGATAAATGGTGTACTAAGATGAATGATAGGGACACTCTCTTTTCAACATTCTCTCCAACATTCACTTTCTAATTTGCTTAAATCATGGTGGGACACACATTGGTTTAAGTTAACTAGAAGGTGAGTGTTGAAGAGAGTGTTGAAAAGAGAGTGTCCCTAGCATTTCTCTTGACGAGAATCATGCATGGTGTATTTAAGGTATTAGAATTTTGATGTATACGATTGTAAATAAATTTATGCTATGCATCATATCTTATGTTTTATGTTTTATAACAATGTACAGAATCAGCACGTTACTACTATGGACTGTATGCACAATACCAAAAACAATATGAATACCTTCGAAGTATGAACTACAATCTAGAGGTGCGGCGCCCTAAGCTTAAACCCACTGATAGATTAAACTTTCATTTCAGTGTTCTTTCACATTGATCCATTGATTCTAACTCAGTTACTCGTCTTAACACCTTACTCCACAATTATCAAGAAGTGAGCTGCAAAAGGTTCTTTCAAGAGGGTCAAGATTGGATTAGGTCTATCTTGTTTCACCAAGAGTACTATCCCTCCGAATCACTTGAGTACTATCTTGTTTCACTAAGAGGGTCAAGGTTCATGAATTGTTTGATTTTGATGAGAAATTATTTGGATCTGATATTGCTAAAGGAGTTGGACCTTCCGATGCTCGTCAGTTCACTTTGTATCTTACAATTGTCGTGGAGATATAATTAGACATATTAAGATATATATAGTGGGGTTTTTTCCAGATTAAAATATGTTATTTTCCTGTCTTGATCATACAATAGAATGCATATGTTGAATTAATTTCAATATTTTGACTCTGTTTAACAAGGTTAAATCATTAATTTGTAGTAATAGATATCTTGGAACGTTTCTTCAAAAAAAATATATATCTTGGAACGTATGAATTCGTGTAGTTAAAATTATTTGGTAGCGGTCTTTCTCTCATAAATTTCTCAATTGAAATTGTTGATATTGTTTTTCTTCAACACATTATAATTGATCTCGGTAAGAGCTAAGGATCGTACCCATATAGGCCATAACATCTTTTTATCTTCTACTCCAAATTACTTTCCTCCTCTATAGTTGATAAACAAATTACAAAATTAAACCAACAATTTTTGTAACGCAATATACTAAATTTACAATCTTATTTTCTTATCAAATAATAAAATCTCAAATTTTATTTTCAAGACAAATTAATAGTAATGGTGTGAAGCTAGGACAGCACTCTGATGACATCATGTCATTACATAATTTTTAGAGTAATTCTCATAGTTTATATTGAGTATGTAATGATTTGAGATAACATGGAAGTGTTAAAAGCAAGAAAACTGAAGATTTGGAACAAAAGCTGCATCGTGACACGATTTGGACATCGTGACACGATTTGGACATCGTGTCACGATTTCATGATCAAAAGGAAGGTTAATTCTACCTATATAATTGTGTCACGATTTGCAAAAATTGTGTCACGATTGAGGAGCCTATTTTGAGAACCCTGGGACATAAAAGGTGGAATCGTGTCACGATTGGGTGCAATCGTGTCACAATTACATTTGTTGCCTATTTAAACTGAAGTCTTACAAGAAGTAAGGGTTCGGAATTTTGGAGATCTGAAGCACGATTTTGAGAGCAAAGAACTAAAGTGGTGGTCAATCCATCCAACTAATAGTTTGTGTATGTTTTTATGCTTAAATTGATTATGCTATTTGTAATTTCAATTATGAGTAGCTAAATCTATTAAAGATTAGGTTATGAGATGAATCTGATGTAACTTTGTTTGAACCATGTTGTTGTGAAACTCTATTTCATGTGGGTATCAATCTAGTTTTACTCAATTCAATTGTTCTTAATGTATTTTATATACTGATAATATATAACATGAATTCGTGAGAATGAAAGACTACTGATCCTAGCTTTCAACTTAGACCTAATTGATTTGTTCAAATAAACATGGTTAGTCTAGGAATATATGGATAATTGTTTATTTGTGATATAAGGTTAGCGCTCTTAAAACCTTCAAAGAATATTAGATCACCTAAGAAATTAGGGATTGTAATCTGAGAAGAGGGTCCTAAGTCAATGAGTTGATTAGAACTATTTTAGTTAACCATCGAAAAACTAGAGAAATATTTACAGGAAATAGGTGTAGTATACCAAACGGAATAAGTCAGAAAATTCGAATGACCAGATCTCATCTCTCCTTATACTTTCAAACAACTTTTATATTCAGCTCATTTACTGTTTATGCAATCGAACCAACTACCTAGGATAACCTATAAATTTTATACATCCGAGATAATAACAATATTGCTAAATTGATATTAACGCAGTTCTCGTAGATACGAATTTATATTTATTACTTCGATAAATTAGTACACTTGCTAAATCTATCACACTCTTCATGATCAATTCATAAATTATAAATATATAAATGCATACAAAAATTTAATTTTGAACTAACATATATATATAGATCAACCTACATATGCAATTAATTCATGTTTAGAGCTCTAACTTGTGTGAGTACTACTATATGACAAACCATTGATAACCGGGTGGTGTCCCACAAACAAACCAACATGTCCCATAAGCTTATCTTTCCTAGAAAAGGTAGTGCCACATGAACACTGCCACCTAAGATCACCACAATGTTTCTCATGTGTCCTCAAATCAGAAAGAACAGAAAATTGCTTCAAATTACACCTCTTGCACACATACATTTTGGGACAATGACTTCTCTTGTAATGATTCTTAGCACAAATCAATGACTTCAATGGTTGAAACTTGGCATGTTTTTGGTTCCATCTACACCCTGCTTGAGGACATGAATATTTCCTATTTTTCATACTCATCAAATAATCTCTATTCTTATTAATTGGATTGCTCAATGCTGCACTACTCTTGTACTCATCCCCATGAGCTCTCATATGCATCCTCAAATTTGCATCCCTCTTGAACCCTTTGCCACAAACTTGACAATAATGTGTGTACTTAGCTAATAAATCAGCCGCGTCCAATTCAACTATCTCATTGTCACATTCTGGACCGACCCAATTATAAGATGACCCAAATTTTAAGCATGTATCGTCACGATCAGAATTATTCTTCGTTGAACTATCTTCATTAGACCCTCTTATACTATTATTGGTTTCACTAATTTCATGATCAACCCTTTGATCATCAATATCATCCTTGAGCCTATAATTAATGTTACTATTATAGCTTTCACCAAACCAATCCAATGGTTCTGACTCATTATTAGAAAATATGCTTTGACCTCTAAGATCAATGCTTGTGTCATTGTTGCCAAAATTTGATTGAATATTAGATTGTTGCTTTTGAAATTCTTGGTTTGTACATTTAATAGAAGTAGTACCTTGAGGGAAACTAAGAGCAATCTGTTGGCAAGTGAACATCATTGATGTGGAAGTTACAATGATTTCTTGTATTGTGGAGTTCATTGTGGATAATGCCATGGAAGTTGATGAGTCTTGTTGATTTGGGGAGAGAATGACACCAACAAGAGTTTGCACTTGATTAAGCTTGTCTTTGAGAGTAGAGAGATTGAAGAGGAGGGAATTGGAGGGTGAAGTTGAACTTGAAATTCCTTCCATGGAATTTGGCAATGGCATAAAATCTTCCGTGACCATAGGAAACATTTGTAGGCCTTGATTTTCAATTTCAAACCCTAGAGGTGTTGTCCTTGACATCATTTTTCATACAATGTTAATTTGTAGCTAGAATATTTTGAAGATTGGAATAATTGAGTTTATTTGGTTCAATGAAATTTAGGTGCTATATATATTGAGATGCTATAATATGGTAAGTTTTCCTTTTATTTATAATGAAGTCAACTTAGACATGTAATTTGAAGTTGTAGCTTCCCCACTTAAGACCTCCCTTACATATACCCATATTTCAAAGTGAGGCCACATTTCTTAATTTAAATTTGAAAAGAAAATTCAAGTAATAGAAATAAACGAATCTATGATTCAAAATTAAATAAATGAGTCAAGCATATGCCTTAGCTTGAGTATCTTGGACAGTCAACCCCACAAATTCACCAAATGTATGGCTAATGTAGGATTTAATTTTTCTTTGATAAACCTCTCACATCTAAAGCTTTCGGGTTTGGTGTAACTTTAGATTTTAACGTACTTTTGTATCATCGTTAAATTCTGAATTTAGTTCAACTTTATAAAACTGACTTATAACGTATAATTTTTTCTCTCTAAAACTCTATCTTTTCAACTTGATATTTTAAATTTAGCTTCAAACATTGGCTTAGGATTCTACATCTTGATTATGATAGGTTGCTTATAATATAAACCTGTCATAAAAAATGTTGCTTAATATAAAACTATGTATGCTTCTCTCCTATCTTCTGTCATTCAAGAAGGAAGAAATAATAATATTTTTGTCATGCGCACACTTCATTGTCTTTTTTTATTCTTTAACATCTATATATTCAATCTATACGCATGGTTTGACACATTCAGATGCAGAATCTTTACTAAAAAAATGTGTCATGTTTATTGCTTGAGAAGAAAAATACACGAAAGTAAACATTATGGTGGCATGACATAAGCTGATCCAGGCCCACAAGAAAAGAGTCGAAATTCATGCGGCCTTTCTTTGTCTAGCTACAATCCAGCCCAACTAACTATTCATTTAGGTCGTTTATTTTATATATACGAGCTTTTCTTTTTAATATCAAAAAATTTAGATTAGCGGAGACATATCTCATGTAAAGTAAGATAATTCTACGACTATATTGAGGATTTATAGTGAAATTTACATATATACAAGTTTTTAGATCATGATGAACAATGATCTGATATTTTTTAACTTTGTCTAGCTTTTTTGAAAATCCACCCTACTTATTCTTGGCGATTGAACTCCAAGAGCAACTTTAGTAAGAGTTCATAACGTGTTTTTAGATGATTTTTTTAGAGGGTTTACCATTGGAGTGCTCTCCACATTGCATCCAGAGATAAAGATTGGCTCTTTCACACTTGATACTTTCTCAATTTCAAACCGAGTTCATATGTGCACATTTAAAATAGAGTAATGATATTTGAACAACTATTTTGATACAACTTTTGGGACAACTTTGTTGTTCTCTCTTCTTATTGGTCAAAAACAATAGAGAGAGAGAGAGAGAGAGAGAGAGAGAGAGAGAGAGAGAGAGAAAGCGAGTAAGAATCTAAATAAGTATGAAAGAGAAAGTTATCCAAACATTTATACTAAAATAATTGTACAATTATCATTTCTCTTTAAAATAATCGCTATTTTTCTATCGTTCATAAATACATTTACAAAAATATTTGAGGTTTTTTAGGTGATTGCGTGGAAATCTTGTTCCTAAATAATTTATTTTGAAAAGAAAAGTAATGGCATGAGCCTACTTAATTAAACAACCTAAAGGGTGATCCATAAGTTATGAAGAATTACTTAAAATTGATGTGACACATGAGCGAGGTAAAGTTAAGTAGCTCAAGGTGGATTGCATGACTGACCATGCTCTAAATTGAATGTGATAGGAATATTTTGGTACAAGATAGGAGTTTATTATGTAGTCTTATGCATATATTTTTGAAATGGCAAAATATCATTTTATATAATAAGGTGATGTTATATATACTCAATAGGAAATACACAACGTAATTTCTAAAAAGCAAACTTGGCTTGAAATATCTAACTCAATCTATTACTATTGTTAAAGTAAAATCTAACTTAATCTGGTATGGAGGGCACAATCCCCAATTAGGTTATAGAGTTATGTCGAACTTGTTATCTTTTTTTCTTTTAAAATCAATTGGGACACCGAGCCATCAAAAAGGAAGAGGATGATCTCAACTAGATTGAAACTTCTTTGTGATTCCAACTAGATTGACACCACCAACCTAAAATAGAGCAACAACAACTTGAAAAGTATTAAAAAATAAAAATATTAAAAATGTGAGAAAAGAAACAAAACACATGGTAACAACATTACTTAACTTAAAAGTACACCGAACAAATCTATCACGGTCAAAACTCAACCTAATAAAAAGAGGAATATTGGGAATATTTCCAAAAAAAAATAGTAAAATATATTCTCCTCATTAAATAATTGTGATATTACACTATTCTTCCCTCTTATTTTAAAACACACACCTCTGGCTCTCACCCTTCATAGATAACAAAATAATACTCCCTTCGTCCTAAATTATAAGCAAAAAAACAAAAATCACACTTATTAAGAAAACTAAAACATAAGAATTTGGAGTATAGTTTTTTGTGTTTTCTTTGGAAAAAGTTTTATAGTGAGATGTAAAAATAATTTTCATTGGCTATTGGTTATGGAAAAAATGAAAGAAAGAGAAAATTGAATGTAATTTGCATTTAATTTTATGAGAATAACAAAAAAAAAATCTTGAAAAAGATAAAAGTTTGTCTTTTTTGCTTATATTTTGGTACGAAGAAAATGTGTTTTTTTTGCTTATATTATGGGACGGAGGGAGTACAGTTAATCCATTTTAGAAAAATTATATCAAACATTTTGGAATTTTTTGGTCTCAACAATGGCAAGTATTGTATGCACATAGATGGTAGATGAAGACACATCCTAGGAGAAGGGTATTATGGTAAATATCATAGTGTCTATTAGAGATTGACCAGTAAACTAAACTTAAATTTTTTAAAAGATTAAATTTATTATTTTGTTACCTCTTATTGGATGTATGTGTTGTTTTATTTTAAAACATAAAGGGCACCACCAAAAAAGACTTTTTGCACCACCAAAAAAAAATTTAAAACATAGGGGGAGAAGAGTGTAATACCACAATCATTCAGAGGAATAAAGTGTATTTTACACCAAATAAAAAAAAATGCAACAGTTCATTTTAATTAGGGTTAATTAAGTTTTTGGTCCCTATAAGTATCTGCAGTTTTGTTTTTAGTCCCTATAAAAATAAATCATACTTTTTAGTCCCTACAAAATTTTCCGTTAGTGTTTTTAGTCCCTGTTAAATTAAAATTTGTTTAATTATGCTTAAAATTTTAAATTTTTTAATGATTTTTTACATACTTGCTTAAAACATTATAAAAGGTTCCAGCACAATAAATTAGCTCAAAATTTTATTTTTAGATCCAAATTTTCGTTAGTTTTATCTTGAACTTTTGGCGTTTTAAAAAAATTATATTTAATTCATTACATGTTAAAAAATTCTAATTTTATATAAAAAATATTATTATAATGTTCTTAACATGTCTGTTAAAAATCATTAAAAATATAAAATTTTAAGTATAATTAAACAAATTTCAATTTAATAGGGACCGACACATATTTTTAGTCCTCGTAAAATTAAAATTTGCTTAATTGTGTTTAAACTTTTAAATTTGTAACATATTTTTCACATTCTTACTTAGAATATTATACAAAGTTCCTCCGCAAAAAAGTAACTTAAAATTTTATTATTAAGTTCAAATTTTCATTAATATAATCTTGAAAATTTGACTTTTAAAAAAATTCATATTTAATTCATTACATGTTAAAAAAACTAATTTTTTTTACAAAAGAGTATCTTACGATGTTATGAACATGTATGTAAAAAATCTTTCAAAAATTTAGAAGATTAAGCATAATGAAACAAATTTTAATTTAACAGAGACTAAAAACACTAACAGAAAATTTTGTAGAGACTAAAAAGTGTGATTTATTTTTATAGGGACTAAAAACAAAAGTGCAGATATTTATAAGGACCAAAAACTTAATTAACCCTTTTAATTATTGGTATTTCATCCCGTTGTTCTCACATCTCACGGTAGTTAGTGGTTTTTTAGTCTTTTAATTGACACTTGTTCATACTTGCTTGTATTTTGTTTGTGTTTGATAATTCAGTGAGCATCTAGAGCAATAGCTAAGAAATATCATGACCCTATTTGAATTGGCTTATTTTAGAGCTTATGTAAAACAGTTTACGTAAATAAATATGTCTTTATGTATTATTTATAAGTTTGTTAATGTAGTTTATGAAGGTATAATTTTCATTAGTGAGAGTTTATGAATTAAGATAAAAATTTATTTATTTGTATAAGCTCTTTTTCATAAACTTAAAATAAGCTCAATCCAAATGGGGTTCAAGTAGTATGGCAACAAGACCCACACTCAGAGCAAAAAATTTCAATTAAACAAAAGAAGATTCAACAATGATTTATCAATTTTCGACAACGGCATAAAAAATGAGATGGTGATTTTTGTAAGTGTACGAAATCATTCATTTAGTAAAAGGTAAAACTTGATTCTACACAATATGAGACATGATTTCTTGATATTGATATTCATCTTTGATGGAAAACCTATATTTACTAGTGTTCTTGCCAAATGAGGCATTTCATGGTAATCCCATGCGAACTAATCCCTATATCGCATGATTATTATGTTTATTAAATAAATTGGTATTTCTATTTTTATTTATACTTGTAAGAATGTTTTACTTTTATGCATGAATACACACTAATTTTGATTGGGAAAATATGTGATCGGATGTGGGTTCGAAATTGTCCAAAATTCAAAGTTGATGTAGGATATTGATGTGTTGATATTAAACATAGTATAGTTTATATACATATACTTATTCTTCCCTATTTCTGTATTTCTTTAATTATTATTTTTAAAATTTTAATATCTTCACAATAGTGAATATAATTTTAATATTGTCTATTCATTATTATTTTGATTCTATTATTGTTTTATATAAACGAGGACATGGAAACTTGATATCGAGGTTGGATACGGTACTCAAATATCAATCTAGATGGATATCGGGTTTTTTAGAGGAGACAAAACTCTTCTCCAACTCACCTTGTTGCCTTATCGACTATCACAAGACTTTGGAAAAACTTTCAATGAAGATGTGGTGTTTGATGAATTGCTACATTTCTATGAAGTTAAGGTTAAAAAAATGAGGTTGAGTGTTTATGTCAAATTAACATAAGCATATTTTGGAGTTCATGATGAATAGAAATCAACGGAAGCAAATTGGATCAACTTAAGGTACATAACCTACTCATGATAATAAACCATCAAAGGTCAAGTAATTTATTTCTCAGCATGCTTACTTCAATGGAGACAATTTGCAAATTATATTATGGAAATTTCATTTGCAACAAATTTTCATGTTAGAACAGAACTTGAACCAATGTGATGAATTGAACCGGAGCACATATTTACAAGATAATAACAACAATTTAGAAAGAATAAAAGTAGGAAAAAAAATATTATTCCCTTTTCTGGCAAGAAAAGAAACATTATTAGTTTTTAATGTCCCCTATCAAAAAATAAATTTAAAAAAACAACAATGTTGCTGCCCAGGATCGAACTGGAGACCTTCAGTGTGTAAGACTGACGTGATAACCACTACACCACAGCAACTTATGATGTTATTACATCTTTATATATTTATAAGTTTAAAATATGGTCGTGTTTTACTGCATAATTTTTTTTTAATTTTTTTATATACGTGCCTGCCAACCCAAAAAAATAAAACTAAGTGCACCTTTTCAAATTTTCCTCCATCAAGAAAATAAATCCATGTAGAAATGGATTTACAGTATCATCCCATCCCACCACATAATAGATAATGCTTTGGCTTGACTCAAAAGACAGACATAAGTGCAAATACATTTTATTGATGATGCCTATTGAATTTAGCATATCATATTGATTAAGTATTTTAAGTATTTGTTTAGTGATAAACACATGTCGTGTGTATAATTTTCACTATGAATTACTCTCAATTTTATTTAGAAGACATAGAAAAAATTTAAATTTAACTAATTAATTAGTGATAAAGAGTTGTCTCGTGCATGAATTGCACTCCCCCAAAGTCACTATTTAGTGATTCATTTCTAGAAAAATAACATGAAAACTATTAAGCGTAAAATCTTTATAATTTGTGTATTATAATTGTTCTACTTTTTATGTCAAAGATATTAAAAGAAAAACTAATTTTTAGTAATTTTGTAGTGACCTAAAATTGTTTGCTTTTTATTTTTAAAAACATTTATAAATATTATCAAAAGTTGATGTGGTGTAGTGGTTATCACGTTAGTTTTACACACTAAAGGTCTCTAGTTCGATCTTGGGCAGCAACAATTTGGTTCTTTTTGTGCGATACATGTCCTTGCTTAAAAAAATATATAATTATTCTCATATTTATATATAGAAGCTATAAAAAAAACATAGTTAACTTTTTTTTCGAACAAAAAATTTGGTTACTATTCTTATTTTTGTTTAATACACAAAAGAAAATGAAACTTAGTTTTTTTGGTACAAAGAAATTTAGTTAATTGATTAGTGACAAATAATTATTTCGTGTATAAATTATATTTTCATTGATACTCTTTAATGACTCATTTGCCAAAAAGTTACGTGAAAATAATGGAATGACATATTAAAAAAAAATGAAGTTGACAAACGACAACTTATTAACTTTTAGAATTTCCTTCAACAAAAAAAAACTTTTAGAATGAATGTCTCTAAAATAAACTTTTAGAATGAATGAAAATTTATAATAGTTTCCGTATTTTTGTACACAACAATTTAAAAAAATAAATAAATACATGTAAAAAATATAGATGTGGTTAGAAGAGTAATTTTGGTAACCATTTCTTCTCAAAAGTCTATAGTAATAGATAAATATCCGCGATTTGTTTAGCAACGGTGTTCAAAATCTGGCACAGTAGTTTGGTTATCTTTGATGGTGAGGAAAGACAACACAAGCAAATTGATATTAGTCTGGTTTCCTTGCATTTTCAAGGGATTTCTACTATAATCACATAAGATTACAATTGCTCCAACGCCCAAGTCAGAGACTTCCTTGCCTAACACAAGAGGACTTCTACAATCATAGTTTTACAAAAGAGTATGTATATGTTTACACTTTAAAACTTAGAGTGTGGTAAACTAACTTAAAGTTCGAGAAACTTCATACACTAAGAAATGTTAAGATACTAAGTTTGTAAGAATTTTTTTAATTGTTTGTGCACTCTTGAATTTGATAGAGTTTTGACACTTGTAAAATATGTGTAGTATCTTATTTTCTTCAAACTTCTCAGGTCCTTATATAGGAGAGAAATGAGAAAGTAGTTGTTTGAACATTGTCAACTCGTCAAATTTGTCCTTAAGAATATTTGATCAGATTTGAATTTTTTTCCCTCAAATGGATAATATCAATGAATAGTACTAGATGAGTCCTTTTTTTCATAGGGAATGATCTGTTACATTTTTTTTTGCCACTAAAGTTGTTTGTTTGGTTGTTTCTACACATGGTCAGAAGACGACAAACAGTACTATCAGAACTTGAAAGCGACATTCCATCAGAAGAAAACAAATCTGGTCAGAGTCACTCAGACTGTTGTCGCGTCCTTCAGGACATGCTTCCTTCAGAGACCGAGTCCATCAGAGCTTTGACTTTATGCTGACCTTTCTTCAAATCATCTTTTAAGTCAAGTTTCTATGGTTTCTTTTGAATACCATAATGCTTTTCATTGTCCTCAGAACTTGATGTATAAGAACCAAAAACTTAACTTTGAAATCATAATTTAATCATATGGTCTTGTATACTTGAACATACATTAGAGTATCAAATTATTCTTTTATACATCGTTATCATCAAAACATTAAAAACATTGTTCTAAAACTCACTTTGATTCAACAATCCTATTATAATCTAATAGTGATATGATCCAATAGAGATCATGAATGAAGGACAACCTTACTACATAGCTTTTAAAATTGTTAAACTAACTTATTGTTGGAGCATAACTTGTTATTGGACCAATCACATGTGTTGCGTCCTCTGTAATTCTTTTCTTTTTGTATGTATGTATATATCCATAGTAAAAAATTAATTAGATACACATCAATGAATTGGTCCGCCACCAAACACCAAACCCAATTAGTAATTAAGAATGAATAGTTTGGTTCTGGTATTCTGAAACCAAATCCTTTTTTATGGTCAATTAGTTGGATAGAGGATTAGGAAAGTGGAACAATTAATCGGTTGAATGGAAATTTGTTAGACACTAGTAACACAAATAGAAGTGATAGTAAGGCAATGCCCAATTTTTTGGTCATGGACTAGTTTACAAAGTAGGGACAATATGCCACATAGTAAACCAACTTATGTATGGATTTGAGACGTTTGTCTTTATCTCCAAACCATGAGCTTAGGTAGGCTACTCCAATAAATAGATATACCTTGTTGAAACAAAAGGGATAACAACCACACAATGCATGCATGCTTCACTTAAATTGAGTTTCCCACACAAGTACAACTAGAAGAAATACTCCCAAGCTATTCAACTGCTGCCAAGTGTCGAGGTTTGGAAGTCAAAGAAAAACCACGTTAACAATCTGTTTGTGTGGTCGAGAGATAAAATATGATAAATTATTATGTGTTTTAATATGCAAATGCTTATCGTAAATATCAAACGTTTTGATTTTAATATCGATCAAAATATCTTTTTTATTTTATATTAATCCTTGCAAATATAGATTTTTTTGTTTTGATCCTTAGTGTTTTGTTCTAGTCCATGTAAAATCTATTCATATTAAAATTGATTCCTATAATATTAGTAATTTCTATAATATCATATTGTTATTTACTTTATCTAAATTATATAATATAATTAGGCATGTTAATGGGGTAGAGTGGGGACATGTCTTACCTTATCCTCCTCCATCATTGATTTCTAAATACTTAATACTTATTTGTTATCCTACGTGTTTTTAACGGGGATGAGAAATTGAATCTCATCTTCACCCCCGACAGGTTTGGGTATCCCTACCTCATCTTCACATTGTTAATATGTGAGAGTAAGAGATAGAGAGTTGAATTGAGAGACACACCCTGAGTGCGTGAGTGAAATGTTTAGGGTTTGGGTTTCTATTTTTATATAAAGGGAGTAATAATGAAGTATAAGGTAATATCCTACATTCGGGACGGATTTGAGTATGAATTCGAGGTGGATACCTATATCCTCATTACCCGTCTTGTATCTGTGTTTTGAAATTGGGGAAAACCCAAACTCTTACCCAAACCTAGTCAAAGTAGGAAAAACCCATCAAATCGAGATGGGTTTGGGAGGGTAATCGTTTGTATGAGCTTTGTTGTCATGCCTAAATAGAATAAATTTAATCTCTTTTATTATTCTTTTGGGTCAAATAATTTATTTATTTTGTTACCATGAAATTAGTACGAATTTTCCACCGTCGGTTCTTCCATTGCAACCGAATTTTTTCATACGCATGAATTATGAATCCAACCCATTACCACATGCTTAAGAAGTTTAAATTCTTTGCCACTTGAATCAATCTTCCGTTGGTACAAATAATCTCTTTTATTTTTATATATATTTAAAAGAAAGATATATATTTTTTTATATTGTTAACTTATTAAAAATACGTCATACAAATAATGTTAATTAATGTTATGACCCATTAAAATATAGAGACTCAAAATACTATTTATTTTTGTTATGGCTAAAGAATATGGGTATCTCAGCTTTCCAGGCTTTGTTTCTCCGTGGCTGGTGGTAATTGAGTAAGTAAACAATGTCCATTTGGAGCACGCAAAGTAGCAAACTCAAAACCAAATTAGTACACAATGTGTAGAAAATAATTCCGGGTTGAATTCATCTTTGACAAAAGATACAAACTTGTAGTAAGAATGGGACAACAAAAACACTCTTTATATGTTAGGGACATGAGTTCAACCTTACAATTTTTCACTTTTCAACGTTGTGTGAGCATTTAAATCAGTCATTTAAAATAAGTGATCAATAGTTTGGTCTTGAGTCATACACATTAAATAAAATTCATCTTTTATATGAGGTAAAATCTCTTAATAAACTTGACATCTTAATTAGAATGTATTCAGATTTTTTTAATGGTAATATTAATATGTTAATTATTTTGTTGGTATTTTTTTTCTTTGTTAGAATTTGAACCTTGTATCTTTATCTTTAACTTCTATAGATCAACCAAGTGAGCTACCCACCACTGAGATCCAGCGCAAATGAATTTTGTGTGAGTGTTGTAACTCTTTTTTGTTTTTTGAATGGCAAATATGTATTATATATATATATATAAAGGAGAAATCTCATATAAGAGCACAAACATATATAAAAGTTGAGTACAATAAGTACTCAAGTCAAGTAATAAAAAAATAAAAAAAATCCCTCCAATAGTAAAACAAGAGCGAAAACTAAAACAAAAAAAAAACATTTAAACTCCTAACAGGACACCCAACCACAGTAGAACAAGCGGAAGACTATGAACATAATCCCTTGGTCAACCAACCCTTAAACAAATCCGCCACAAGACACTATCAGTATCATCACATAATGAGTTCATGATCCCACTCATAGAAGGAACATGTGTGACCACAATGTTTTCCTAAAAACCACGCCCAAGAGGTGGATTTAACCATATCCACCAATTGAAGCATAGACGTCTCCTTCACGAAAAAGATGTCACCATTTCAGGATCTCCACAAGGACCACACAACAGTTTGCCAAATTAATGAGAAACATAACATCTTCTCTTCATCGAAGTCTAACATATATAATACTAAGAAGACTTGATAAATCTGAAGATAAAACAAACTCTTACCCCAACTATCTAAACACATGATGTCACGCTTGACTTAAAAATGACATCTAACAAAAATGCGACTCGAGTACCAAGTTCAATTTCTACTTATGTACAATAAAATTGCACAAAAGATACAAACTGATATGGAGTGTGTCCTTACCTTGTGGCGAAGTTAATGACATTACATTTTTTTTTTAAGAAGTTAATGGCATTATTGTTGATATAATATAATAGAAGAAATACAGACAAAAAAATATATAATAGAAGAAATTAATGTTCAATTAAATACGTACAGATAGACTATGGAGATAGTTGAGTGACCAGAAATTAGGATAGGCCTAACAACGCAAGCAAAGCAACAATTCATTATTATGGTATTGTATTATGATTAAGTTACTTTTGGAGTATGATAAGAATATTATATAGAATATTAATTATATAAAGTAGAATACGTAATGGGAGGTTACACGACATGGAGGGAACTTCTCAACCTACATGTGCTAATGTCAATGAGTGATCAGATCACTTCTTATCTCTCCCAATATTTCTTATGCATTCGGACACCTCACGCAATCTATGTGTCCACATGCTTAGCTTACCAGCATTCACCAAAACGTGCACATAACTAACTTTATATATATCACTATCTACGGATTAGTAACACATCTAAACACGATATTGATACTGACACGTTAACAGTGATAGTAAGTTGAAAAATGAATAATTATATGTAATCGTTTGTATTGAGGTTCAAATTAAAACTAATACGTGTTTGATATTCGATACACATTCGATCAGAAGTGTTGGTGTTACATATTTTTTTAAGTGACTTAAACTCCCCTTTATCTTACATATTGACAAAAATGCCATTGTCTTTGGTTAAGACAAAATAATACCATTTTGGTATAGTTATTCTCATTTTGTTATTTTTCATGGAAGAGAAAATTATGGAAATGTTTTCATGTGTGATGTCTTTATCTCATCTTCAATCTGTGAACAACATAAATAAGGATGAAGCTAATAACTAGAAACTAGAAAGTGAGATAAAGAGTATGGTTGATGGGTCCAATGCAAATAGTGGACCATAGTAAAGCTTCTATAAATAATCAAATGTTTGTGGTCTGCAAGTCAGCAGTATCTTTCTTGGGAGCATCAATTTTGTATGGGCTTCGAACTTCCACTAATAGATGATCCCAAAGCTACACATATGATGCAATAAATCAAATTTGACAACTAAAATTAGAGATAAAAAAACAAATTCTTGTCTAAATTATTCTTCATTAAATTTATTGACAAAATTAGAAATAGACCTTATAACTTTCCTTTAAATTTCTTCTCTAATTTAGTTTTATTTTTAATAGTGACAACATTTGGTTAATTAGGTGGAACTGATCGATGAACTAATTAAAGTTTAACTTAAAATAAACAACTACATATAAGAATGGATGGTATTGGAGTGGACCAGAAAATATAGTACTTGTACATATCTTTTTAGTGGATTATAACGAATAGTTAGGATATATAAGCCAGTGGTATTTTAAAATAATAATTCAGTGTGCAAATTGCTAATGAGTAATAATGACATAGTGACATTTTCCAAACTAAGCATATTTTTATTTTTTTTAAATAAAGTAAACGCTATTTTTTAAAAAATAAATTGGTGAAAATTTAAATAATAATATATGTGAGTGTGGTAGTAGAGTAGAGTGAGTGAGAAACTGAGAAAGATAGGTAGTGAAAGGGAAAGAGATCTTTTTCAAAACTTTATTAAAATAATTATGATAAATTAGAAAGCCACACAATGGATGCGTATTCCTATGACTTTAATTTGGTTGTGGTAGTGGTGCAACCAAACCCTAATTCATGCCACCACACCACTCTATCTATCTCATCCATTAATGCAATCTTACACAAAAGAAACACCTAAACCAAAACTAAGATATATAACAATCAAAACCAAAATAAGTTAAAATAAAAATAAATAAATAAATAAATAAAGATATGGGTCATGATAACCGATGTCTCAGACACTCGTTAAAGATATCAAAAAAGTAAATTATTACTAAAAAAAACATTTTTGACATTTTATGAATTGACTATATAATTTTCAATGCAATAACTACTATATAATTTCTTTTTTTTTTAGTATATTCATTTTCTAAAGATATATACTCCATGATATATGACTCACTTTTCGTGAATGAAAGGCAACACTAACCAAGTAACCACTTACTTACTCAAAGTATACCAAAACTTCAACAAGTAGATCATCTAAATAGAAAAATAAATTTATTCATAAACCCTGAAAATATAATCCTTTGAATTAATAATAATTTGGAATAATTGTAAATTAAAATGAAGCTAAGAATAATAATTCACAATGATCATTATTGATCAAATTAAATAAAAATATAAACCCCTCCCCTTCATCCCACGCTGGCCTAATAATGGCAACCCACCAACGCCGGAAACTGAAACGTCGAATCGCGGAGATCTTCCTCCGGTGCCGGAAGGTTAAGGTCTAATTCAAGAACATTCCTAGACCTAACATGAACATCTTCAAAACCTGTAACAACACCAACGTTGTTGTTTTTGTTGTTATTGTTGTTGTTATTAATACAAGCTCTGTGTCTCCTCATGTGACCACCCAATGCTTGACCTGATGTGAATTCAGCTCCACATATTGAACACCCATGAACCTTATTAGGTTTGAAGTTGATATTAACACCACACCTTAATTCAAGAGAAACTGGAGGAACAAGAGGGTTAATATTCTTGGGATGAATTTGCTTATTTTCTTGTTCAAATTCACCAGTGGCGGTGATTAATTGTCGCGGCCGCGGAGGTGAGGATTGTTTGTCTTCTTTCATCTTTGGTTTCTTGTGACTTGCTCTATGTCCACCCAACGCTTGAAATGAATGGAAAAAACGGTTACAAGTTTTGCATTCATAACTATCAAAACCATTTTTTGTCTCCTTTTCAGTTGTTGTTTTGTTGTAACCATCCACTTGTTGGCTGTTGTTGTGGAGGTGGTGGTTCTGAGGACGAAGATTTTGATTCTCCTCATCTCTTCCGGTTCTTCCTTGAGCCAGAAGAATCAAACAATTAGCCATGTCTGCTTCCTCTTCATGCTCAGTGTCATCGAAGGTGGTGGATGAAAACGATCCACCACCTCCAGTGGCACTTGAGCAGCTTGATGTCATCGTAGCAGTTGCCACGGTGACAGGAGACAATTGCCTTAACCGTTTCGTTCGCTTTCCTTTGATGAGATGCCCGGCATCATTACCATGTTCTTCACTTCCTATTATTCCTTCCATGTCCATTTTAGACAACATCTTAAGAAAAAAGAAATATAGGGTTTTGAATTTGATTTAACAATATGAATATGAAAGGTATAAGGTAAGGTAAGAGTAGAGAATAATAGGAAGAAAGAGATACACAAGTGTGTGATTTATATATAAGTATAAGGAGTGTGTGAAGTGTGAATAGATGATTATGTATTTATATATATTGGTATAGTGAATGAATGAAATGAATGGTTTTGTTACGAGTCAGCCACCCAAAATCTTCCTTGCTTTTTTTCCAACCTTGGAAGTGTTACTGGCAAGAAATTAAAGTTCTTTCGTTTCTATACACGCGCCTCTATTCGCGAGTGGTTTCACGCGTCAATCATAGCCACACTCCTTATTATAGTATTACTTTTTTTTTTTTCTTTACTAGGGTTTACCTTTATATGAAATTATTAATTAATTTTTTTATTATTATTTTTAGTGAATTCTTGACTAGCACACTGTATTGTTGGCATGGAGTGATTGTAAATTTGTAATGCATGGGTATGATTCATCAATGATTAAACATGCTTTTGTATTATGTGTGATTATATTTGGAACTTAATGAGTTGGAACATGTCCAATGTGTGTTAGTTTGTTTGTTTTTGATTAATCATAATCATAACTTGCGAGTGGCCAAGATTAATTGCGTGCTATAGTATATTAAAACATAAGATCAGATGGAGATTAATGAACTAAAATTCGGTTTTAGGTGGTAGTGCTAACTGATAATTAATTAAAATTGAATAATGTTTCTATGGTTTAAAATTTAAAAGCATTGAATTAACAAGGAAATATTGTTGTTAAGTGTTAACGTTTTGAATCCGTTTCACTCTTTCTTTGGTTAGACGATTATTTAGGCCAAACAAAGAATTGGATAGTGATTTACACAAACCCATTAAAGCAAGATAGCACGTTAGAAGTATGCCAACCCTAAATCTAAATGGAGTGATTAGAGATTCGGGTAGCTTTTAAGTATTATTTTAGTATATATTTGATAAAATGTATTTATTTTATGAGTAATAGTATTCCAACAAGAAAAGAAAAAGACATAAGTGGCATGTGATTAAGTATAGGATTCGGTTAAGAACTAAGGAGTAAGGAGGGTATGTGTAGCATACAAGTATATGATGACATAAGCACTTTAGGACGGTTCCTACTTGCAACAATGCTTTCTTTTAATTCCTAATTAGTTACACTTAATCTTCTGCTTTAAGGTACATTTAGGATTTTAAGTTGTATAGCTGATCTGTCATAATAATCCATTATTGCTAAACCAATGTTAATATATCATTTCATAACGATGGGACTTCTGAAAGTTGATCAAATCATTTGTCTAATTTGGCTTGTAAAGTAACAGAAGACAATTTGTTTCATAATAAAAAAAAAATCTTGCTAACAAGTACCCTTACAATTGATAAATTTTATGTTAAAAAATATTTACTTTTTAATATTTTAATGTGTTGAATGCGCAACTTTAAAATAAAATTTTCACTTTAAATTTCTTATTAAGTGTTCTTAAGACAGTTGTTAGCGTTTTTTTTAAAAAAGTATATCATAAGATCGTTCAATGTAAAATAATGTAGTGAGCGAATTAAAAAGAAATACAATAAAATCATTTCAATTTTTCCGGTTTGAACCAAAGTTATAACATATTTGTTCTAATTTTCTTCCATGTATGCATGAGATAAATTTATTTATTTTAGTCAATTCACATAGCGAGAATCATACATCTTAAGTGCGGAGAAGTAAGTAACCACATGTTCGAACACATGGGTGGTCTTGAGGGCATGTTAAAGGTGCAGTCACACATGATCTAATTTGTCAATTAACTTGTTGTTCCACTCGAATACATTGATCCACTTATTTTGTAGCTTCGATTCCTAAGGTTATTTATTTCTCCTTCTACGTTGACATATTATTGACCTATATCTCTCCTTGGTTTCTTATATAAGTTAATATAGTTAAGGTTTTTGAAAGATCGTAACTTAGTTGATGGAGTGATGGTGGTTAATAAGCTGGTGTATCTCTTGAGGAAATATGTGATCGTATTTTGATAATCGTGAACACTCTATCTGAGTTGATTAGATACATATTCATCATCTAATTATTCAATCTTATCATATTTTTTATATTTAATTATTTTAAAATGAATATAACTTTTGCATTTATTTTTCCTAGAGGGTAAGGTACCCAATCAAATTCTAGGGTGGGGGTAAAAATAAGTTTGACCGACCGATATGAGCCTTGGTTCGAAATTACTTCATCTCTTGATCAGGCTATACTTTTTTTAAATAGATAAGACTATGTCTTTTTAAAAAATGTATTTAACTAAAAGTATCAGACTTTAATTTTATCACAGTGAAATACTTAGAAATTTGTTTGACTGCCCTACTAAAGTAAATATAAATAATTTATTTTTGCATGGTGAATATAAATAATTTCTTGTTATAATATTAAACTATAGATTTTGTATTTTGTGTTAGACATTTTTTAATTTTACGGAAAACATATTCATTAATCTTTATTTTTGGATATAACATTTTCATTAATCTAAACATATTAGCTCACATTATTATTTGATATATTTAAATTTATTATTATTATTATTATTATTATTATTGTTGTTGTTGTTGTTGTTGTTATTGTTATTATTATTATTATTATTATTATTATTATTATTATAAACAATAATTAAAATAGTTTGTCATATAAAATCGTATTATCTAAATATCTTATAATCTTAAAATATAACTAAATCTAATAAACATATTAACTCGATAATCTACGTAAATATGGTCAGGTTACTTCTTTGAATACGTTAATATATATGAAGTAAACTTTTAAGTAGACTTACATGACTCTTTTAAAAAAAGTAGACTTAATTACATGACATAAAAGACTTTTAGAAAAGGTCCGACTCAAACCTAAATATAAGTTTGTGACAACTGACAACTGACAAATAACATGTCATGTTTAAACCTTGGTTTTTTTTTTTTTTTAAAACAAATTTAAACCTTGAATTTTATTAGACTTAGGTTTTACAAAACCTAACTCAACACCTATTTCCTCCCCTGCTCCCGAGTACTGAGAATTTTCCTTTAATAAATTTTTTTTTTTTGAAGGACCCTTTAATAAAATGTTAGTTACCCTATTTTATAATCTTTTGCTGCTTAAAAAAATTGAATTAGTTACTGATTAAATATAACTCAAATCAATGACTTAATTAATTTATTTATAAAAAATATCATTGACTTGGTTTTTACTAAGAAATGGTTCACGAGTAGGTGAGCAATATGTGTAATAATACCATTAAAAGAATATATATATATATATATATATATCATAAAAAGTTAAAGTAAAATATGTTCTTCGTCGTCTCGTGAGCATAACACAGTTGGTAGGACAATGCATTATTATATATAGGGGTCGGAGTTTGAACTCCGGACACCCCACTTATAAGGTTAATTTTAGCCGCTAGATTATCTAACCAAAAAGAATATATACTCATTCTGTCCCTATATGTAAGCATCCTAATAAAAGTAAAAGGTGTTTCACATAGGGACCGAGGGAGTATATATGTTCTTCGTCGATAGATAATGTAGGTTTTTTTTTTTATTTTGAGCAAGATAGATAATGTAGTTAGCTAGCTGAAATCTTGATCAAATCATTTGGCGAATCAATATATAGTTAGGGAGTACAAATTTATCTCATCTAACTAGCACTTGATTACACTATATCATCATCCATTGGTGTCTAGTGTCATATCATATCAAGAAAACCTATTTCACTCTTTGACATTATTAATCCCACTATACTAGCTACTATATGTTTTTTGTTAGATGGTTTGTTTCATGGCTTAGATATAAAGTAGTCCTTATCTGGTTAATGTACCGTTGACCCACATCTTATTATGATGCAACAGATAATAGATGTCAATTAATTTGGAGTTGCTCAAAGATAAAGCAAGTTGGTTGGTCCAAATAAATCCTAAATTTTAAATATGGAGTCATGTTAACCGGTGCTCCGGAGCACTGGTTAAGGATTCCAAAAGTAGAAAAATTGATTTGGAAATATAAACTTTTATTTTTGACTAACTAATTATTACATCACTTTTTAATAAAATCTTACTTCTTTTACCTGCTTAACCAATGCCCCGGAGGCATGATTAACATTCTCCTATGTTTAAGTTCGGTTGAATTTGAATTGAATAGTAGAAAGTATTAAGTAAGATAAATATATATACTTTTGAACATAAATAAAATATTATAATTAATCATATTCATAATTGGTCTGTTTGTACAAAAAAAAAAACTCAAACAAGATAGTCATGTTACAAGACTATTCAAAAAAATTCTTTCAGAAAAAAAAAAAAAAAAAAACCGTTCAAATTTTCATAATTGCAAAAAAAAAAACTCAAACAAGATAGTCATGTTACAAGACTATTCAAATATTTTCTTTCAAAAAAAAAGAATGTTCAAATTTTCATAATTGCATTTGATCGACTGTTTATGAATTGTGATTGTTCTTTGTGGTGGCGGATGGTTTCAAGCATTCGTGGTGGTGTACGGATGGGGGTTGAGAATTGGTTTAATGATAATGTTCGTTGACTGGTTGGTGGAGGAGGCACAACCTTTTTTTGGACGGACAATTGGGTGGGAGGAGTTCCCTTATGGGTTAGATTTCCTCGCCTTTTTTATTTGGCGGACGATAAAGGGGTGTCGGTGGAGGTTATGGCGCGTAGAGGGTGGGAGGTCGGGGGCGGTGTCTGGGTGTGGATGAGGCGCCTTTTCGCTTGGGAGGAGGAGAGTGTTAGGGAATGTTCTGCTTTGCTGCATGATATTGTTTTGTAGGATCATATTATTGACAGGTGGGCGTGGCTACTTGATCCCGTCCCTGGCTATTCCGTAAAGGGAACCTACCATTTTCTCACATTGGCGTATGAACCTCCTGCTAGGGGCTTGTTTGACAATGTATGACATAAATATGTTCCACTTAATTAGGTCTCTTTATTTGCTTGGCGTCTTCTTCGCAATCGACTTTCGACGAAAGACAATCTTGTTTGGCGTCGTGTCCTTCAACAAGACGACAATCAGTGTGTTGGAGGGTGCGGTTTTGAGGAAACCACATGTCATTTATTTTTAGGCTTAATAGTAGTTTTGGGGCCCTATGTTTCAAGAAGTTGCGATTTTGGCCCCCTAACAAAATAAAATACAAAACCGCCCCTTAAGTATTGCCCCTTTTGCAGTTTTGGCCCCCACAGACTAATTTTGACCAAGTCAATGCACACGTGGATGCCACATGTGTAATTTTTTTATTTTTTTAATTAAAAAACTAAAAAAAAAAAAAACACGTGTGGCGTCCACGTTAGCTTTGACTTGGTCAAAATTGGCTTGGGGGTCAAAATTGCAAAATGGACAATACTTAGGGGGCGGTTTTGTATTTTATTTTGTTAGTGGGTCGAAATCACAACTTTTTGAAACATAGGGGGCCAAAACTGCTATTAAGCCTTATTTTTAGGTTGCGCTACAATTGGCATCATGTGGTCTTGTGTGTCTCAGTGGTTAGGCATTACCTTTGTCGCTTCAAATGTGGTTCGCGACCATCTTCTTCAGTTTGGTCACCTAGTCGAGTTACTGCGATATACACATAATTTCATGCAACTAATTTGGCTTGCGTGCGTCTGGGTTATTTGGAAGGAAAGAAACAACCGACTTTTTAATCAAAAGGCATTGGATATTCAACATCTGATTGACAAGGTAAAATTGTTATCTTTCTAGTGGTTAAAGGCATGTCATACTACCTTTAACTTCAGCTATCATGACAGGTGGAGGCAACCTTTACCTTGTATGGGCATTTTACAATAATTTTTGTTGTTTCTTCTGTTTACTTTAGGGTGTACCATACTGAGGCATTAGATAATTGACTTTGTACAAATTTTTGGGTGATTCACTTTTGCACACCTTGTGCAAGATGAATCACTCTTTTTAATCTAATATATTTCATTTTGGTTTGTTAAAAATAAATTATATAAACTATCATCATGACGGGCGCCGCCAACCGTATCCGTCTCTTCACTTTTATGGGCAAGAAACAATAAAATGATTAAAAATAATTAAATGAATGGTAATAAAAAAAAAAAAAGTGTCAGTGTTACATCACAATAAAATAGGGTATTTCTTATTACCAAAATAAAAAAGGTATTTCTAGTATCCAATATTGTTCTATAAGAAAACTAATGTCCACAATTTTTCATAATATTGTAATCGGTTAATCTTTTAATCTCATAATTTTTTTTTGAAGGATTTTAATCTCATAATTTTGAAAATTTTGTTTCAAATGGTTGTTCAATATCAAATCGTATTTTCCAACGTAGTTTCCACTTCCCATTATTTTCTCTAGCAAGAATTTCTCAACAACTAAATCAAGACATATTTTCCTATAAACATGGACAAGTATAATATTTAAAAAAAGATGCTAAGCAGACACCAATTAAGAAATCAAATATAGTAGTATATTATATTGGAAGTTTTGCCGTTAATGTCTCAAAATTCTGAAAAGTGTCATTTTTAATTTAAGGTTAATTATGTTTTTGATCCCTATAAAATTGAGAACTTTTAAGTTTAGTCCTTACTTAATTTTAATAGGTTTTTTAGTCCCTACAAAAAAAATTACTTCTAATTTTAGTCCTTGTTACGACAAAGTTTGTTTAATTATCCTTAAACTCTTAAATTTTTGAACGATTTTTTTATGACAAGTTTATAACACTATGAAAGAACTATTAAATATGAATTTTTAAAAATGACAAAAGTTAAAGATAAAATTAACAAATTCTGGACGTAGAAATCAAATTTCGCGACAATTTTTTGTAGAGAAACTTTTAGTAATGTTCTTAACACGTCTGCGAAAAATTGTTCAACAACTCAAGAGTTTAAGCATAAATTAAACAAATTTGAATTGAGAAGGGACTAATACTGATTGGAAAAAATTTATTTTAAGGACTAAAAGAACTATTAAAATTAAGGAACTATTAAAATTAAGTAAAGACTAAACTTAAAAGGTCCCAATTTTATAGGAACTAAAAACATATTTAACCCTTTAATCTAAAACTTCATTTCTTTTTTGCTTTCTTATTTGTCTGCTATTTTATAAAGGGTCATACTAACTAGTGTCTGCACGACACTAATTAAGAAAACCAAAAATGTAAGTTTTGCATTGAAAACAAAATTTCTACATTTTTAAATATTCAATTACACAAGTTTCAAAGAAATTCTTATTATATACTTTCTCCGGTCATTGATATAAGTAAAAATCAATTTTTTTAGGTTCATTCAATAAATGATGTATTTGGTCTATTTATTGATTAAATACATCATTTATTGAATGAATCTAAATAATTGATTTTTGTTTATACTAATAGTGGCCGGAGAAAGTACTTCTTTTTATAACTAACCCCAGAAGCACTATTTAACATTTTATAATATATAATATAGGAGATATACCCTAGGAAGAATGTTATGTGAAGATTGTAACAAAAAAAAAAAGAGAATATTACGTGAAGAGGAGGAAAGTAAAAAAAGAAAATGATAATTAAGAGGAACCATACTTCAAGGTTTCAATCAAAATTAATTAACGATTTGAATTTAATTAATATACTCTGTCAGTATACAATTATTGTACACAATCAGTAATATATTGCCACGTCAATTAATAAATATAAAAACATTATCGGATGTTTATGTAAAATAATCATACCCTAATAAAGTTAAGAGTATACTAATTAAACTTTTAATGGTCCATGGTAAAAGATTCTCATTCCTTTTTATCGTGTAATTTAAACACAAAAGTTCATAAAAATCGTGTGTTCATGCATGGGCGGAACAAATAAATTGGAGGATTTTGGCTTAATCTTGTGCACACAAATGATGTCCTCTTACTATACCTTACTTAGAAGACCATATCGCAACTTTTGTATATAAAAGACTTTAAAGAACACAAATTATCCTACGTGGATTGAAATATCTCAAAATACACATCAACCACATTATATATATATATTATATACTTTTTTTCTTTCAAAAAACAATTAGATTCAATCAAAGTGCATGAGGCAACTGGGAATCAAAAGAGAGTGATGTATATGCAAGTGACATGCATTTACAACAAAGGTTCAATGAACAGTGAAGTTTGCGGAATAAAAAGAATAGAAATTATCAAGCAAAAATGGACGGCATAGATTCTTAGCGTAGGAAATTAATGGTAGTAAGTTGTGTTGTGTGAGGCACGTAATGTAAGAACTATTGGATGCTGCCATAACCTGTTAGTGACATATTGGTATGTGCAAGTTTTTCTGCCTTTACGTCCACCACTTCCTTTTGAGAAAGATAAAGAAAAAATATTAGTAATTATCTACTTTATATTATTAGTGAAAGAGAAAAACAAAGATAGAAAGGGATTAGAAAGTGCAGCATTCTTCCTTATCACTTTTTGTACTCAACTTGTGAGATGAGATGAGAAAGGTGACTGCGCAGCCTTTTTGCAACTAAGGCCATGCGGCAAGTGTTTAACTTTACAAACTTCTAGAGGTGGTGAATGAGTCGAGACCGTTAGCCGTTCTGTTACATCTGTTATTTAAATGGAGTTGAATTGAAGTTTTGAACTCGACCACTAAGTTGTTGCTCCATTTAAAGATGTCAATGGAGTGGGGATAGGGGTGGAGTGTACTTTCCTGTTCCCCGTCTCCGCCATCTAAAATGCTCTCGTTCTTGTATTTCCCCAATCCTTCCCCCATAAGTGGATCCCATAGTCGGATAGTCCCTTCGGAGATCCTATCACCATTAAAAAAGTATCCAATTTCTATTATTTTTACTTATTTGTAGGTAAAAAATTTGAAGTTTAATGATAAAATAAAAAGAGAATTAAGACATTATTGTGAGCCATGAGACAATTATAAAATCACATATATAAACAATTATTAGTGCCGTTGCATCATCCTATTGAACTTGTACAAGTACTTTATTGAATTTTATCAGGTTAATATAGCTCAGTCTAATATTAGGGTCGGATAAGATATAAATAACTTTACCTAATTCGTCTTTCGTACGTCGTTACTTCATCCAACGAAAATGAATTGGTACCGATTATATTCTACCTTAAATATGTTAGGTTTACTTTTTATTAATATATGTTAGGTTTAGTGATGAGAACACAACTATGTTTATCTCACTCCTTTTTTTGTTTGGATGGAATTTATCTCACTCCCATAGCTAGTAGTTAGCACTTTTATACTTTAATACCTCACGCCTAACTCGTGAGCAAACTTTTCTATCAAAATTCCTCCACAACTTCTAACTGCAATAACAATATACATAAGAGATTTTGTTATGGTTACTTACGTATAAAAGTTTAAGCATATAAAAAGAAATATTTTTGTTAAAAAAATGGAAATTTCCTGCCAACTGTTTAAGTGCTTAATTTGCAATGCCGTGTGAATTAGCGTGTCTTAATCGCAAACACATCTTGCTGATATGATGTTCATTTGAGGTTAATTAGGCATCCTCACATGAATTTGTTTTTTCTAAACTTATAATTAGATGAACCAATTAATGTTTTGGTACAATAACATACATAGTAGTAAAGTGGACGGTTTTATTTTAAACATAATCAGGCATAATATTTAGAAATAATGCATTCCACATATAATAAGATGTGTATATATAGGGGAAGTTAGGCATGGGAGGCTAAAAGGGGTACAATCCCAACTATCAGCTTATTATTTATGTTTTTTTTTTTTTTAACAACAAATTTTATTTAACAACCACATTCAAGCTCAAGATACGAACAAAGATCGGTGATTCAGAGCTTATTATTTATGTATGGTTATGATATGATACATTTTATTTATTATATTAATATTTTGTTTATGACACCACACACACACAACTCTCCAATCTCCATCCTTCAAGCATGACCCAAGCTGGAGGGAAGACACTTGCAGAATATAAAATAATTCTTGATAAATATACACATAGCAACTAAGCATGATAGTGACCAATTGTTACATTTCAAGTATGAACATGCTTCTTTAAAAAAATAAAATAGTATGAACATGCTGTTTCTTGTATGAATTTTTTTTAAGGGGGAGCTACCCCTCTCTAAATAATTTAGTATTTCATAATTAAGGATCGAGAATGTCTCACTGTCAAGCTTTTATAAAAATGGAATCATATATTAAGTTTTGCTGAGTAAACACTAATGCATGATGAATTTTATTTTGAATTCTTCAAAATAATTTGAATTTGAAGGTCATCGTGCATCATAGCTTACATGGGTAACTTAAGAAAGTAAACAACCATAAAACAAATGCTTAAAATAACATCAATTCCATTACATTGGCGTCAAACCAAAAACGGATGTACTTAATTACTTAAACAAGCATACACACAAAAAAAAAAAAAAAAGCATAAAAAGGAAGTCATCTTTGAATCATAAGTATAGATTGAGAAAATTGATGTTATAAAACACCACGAAATTATCAATATAACTCCATCGGCAGTTAACTGCCGATGAATTTTAACCGATGGTAATTAACTATCGATGAAATTTGAGATTAAATTTGTCATTTCTTAACATTGAGTGAAGTGTGAAAAACAATTTTCATAGATTGAATCAAATTCAAACATTATTGTTTGGGCTAATAAAAACAGTTGTTGGGCCTTTACTAAATGAATTTCGTCGAGGTCCAGTGGTAAGATCCGAGTCTTGGAATTTGCTTTTTTGGTCCCACTAATTACTCACATGCACCTCAAAATTCTAAAATTGTCATTTATACAACGATCAGACATTACGATCTGATGGAATTGGAAGTTATCTACCGATCACTAGGTATCTTAAGATACATCCCGGCCTATTCTAGAATAATACCAAAACAAAGACTCTATTCTCATACGTTTGACACATGATTTCAAACTTAAAAATTTTGAGTTCTTGACATTCAAATACTCTCCTTATTTCAACCATTGATTTCCGTCAAACAAACGTCAAATACATTATATTTGTTGTTACATTTCTTCTCAAATGCAACAAGTAAGTGTTAACTTTCTCTCATTTAGATTTTGAAGGTTAGAGTTTTTAGTTGTTGATTAAGTATAAATTGTATAGGGTTTGAATGTAGTTTATGAATTTTTTAGTTGTTGATCAAGTAGAATTTTTTAGGTTTAAATCTGTGAAAGTAAACAATTTAGTTCGTTAATTTATTTTTTTTCTAACAAATTGATTCTTTCTTTTTTCCATCTACTTTTTCATAATATGCTTACAAGACCATTTAAAGTGAAATGTTCAAAAGTATTTATGACACCATATATGATCACATACACTTTCTTCTTATTGTTTGTCAATTCAATTTAAATTTTATAGATAAATATTTCATCAGCAATTTTATAAATCAAGTCATTGATCAATTTTGTTTCAAATTAATACTGAATAATACACGCATGAATTATAGTTTTAAGAACGGTGAATTTAAATCTACCAAGTTAGCAGTAAACGTTCACATAAATACTTTTTAACTTAGTATGATGAAAAAGAGCAATAATGTGTGTATTTTATCGTCTTAAACATTAGGGCTCACACTTTTACTAATACAAATGACCAATTTAAGACCAAAATGGAACTAGATTAATGTAGTAAAAACTAAAAGTAAAAAACGCATGACAATCTATCATAATTTATTCCCTTCAAGTCTTTTTTTTTCTTTTTTGGTAGATAGATGAAATGACAAAGCCATTATAAATTCACACACACAAGTGGAGGTACCGGAGTTCGAACCTCGATCACGACATCCGGCCTAACAATTTCGGGTTGAGCTACGACTTCTGGATTCCCATCAAGTCTTTTTACTATTGTGCATATGAAACTAAAAGCCGCTCATTAAACACCTCAAAGTTTTCCGTAGGTTCTAACTCGTCATACTATTTTTATGTGTAAAATTCGATTAGATCAGTTAGTAATTTTCGATTGTTTTTTCTTTTTTCCAAGAGGTGATTATTATCATCAATGAAACTTGAGAAGAGAATTGTTGTTGACACATTGCATAAGGTTGAGACACACGAGTAAAATACGCTTTTGCCCCCTCGGTAGTTAACTGCCGAGGAATTCAAAAACCAGCTGCAGTTAACTGCCGAGGAAAATATCGGTAGTTAACTGCCGAAAATTTGTTATAAGAACAGAACAGACATGAGAGTTTCCAAAACTCCATTGTTACGTTTTTTGATCTCCAAGTTGTGATTTTGAGCAATTTCAAGTCATTCCAAGCCAATTTCAATCACAAAAACAAGTAAGTTTTTTTAATCCTATTGCATTGTTGTTTTGTGGTCGAATTGTTTTTTTTTTTGTTAAATTTCGATTATATAGGTTCGATTATATAGGTTTTCTTGATTTTATGATATGTTAGGATAGTTTAGGTTAGAATGGTTAGAATTGTTAGAGAACTTTTATTGAATTGTTAGGTTTAGGTTTTGATGAATCGTTGTAGAATTATTATAATTGTTTAGTTTTAGGTGTAGGTTTTGATGATAGTTTAGGTTTAGTTTTTGATTTTACGATTTTATGGCATTGTTGTTTAGTTAGGTTTTGATCGCCATTTTTTTTAATGTAGATATGTCTCAGAATCAAATCAGGGTAACGTTCAGGGTGATGAGAAGAACAAAGAAAAATCGTCTATGACGTGGCACAAAATTGTTTGTGATGGTTCCGAAAAGAAAAAAAAAAGGTTCGAAGGTGCCGGTGTACAATTACTCGAGGTTGAGGAGGAGCGGGAGGACATGCTATTTTGGTCCTCAACCAAAACAAGGTGCCCCAGGGACTGTAGTGGGCAACCCGATTGACTTGTGTGACGAGGAAGAATGAATGTAATGGTTTTAATGCCTAATTGTTTTGGATTTTTTTATGATTAAAATAAAATCGCATTTGGAATAATTTCGATTAAAGTCGTGTTTTGAATAATTGCGTATTCGAATAAAAACTAATTAAATATAACGTGAATTCAACTAATTAAAATTGCGTAATGAATAAATAAATTCGAAAAGTGAATAAATAAGATAATTATTGTTCCATTCAAAACAAAATATATGTTATCACATTACATTGCATTACATTACATTCCGGAATGTACCTTCCAACTGCAACAATTATCTTACCACTGAATGGGGCAAATTCAAACTTGCTAAACAACAAGACTCCAGCATCCGATAAGCATCTTGAATGATGGTATTCAAGTGTCAAAAGAATGAGGTGCAATCCTTGACACTTGACAAGTTTGAATTACCAAATTCAGAGGAAGACAATTGTTGCAGTTGGACGTTTGTACCTCCCAACTACAACAATTGTCTTACCTTTGAATGTGGTAAATTCAAACTTGCCAAGCAGCAGGACTCAAATATTCGATCGGCATTCCCAATGTTCCATTCAAAAGATTAAATTCTTGTTAGGCGGGATTAAATGATGGTATTCAAATGTCAAAAGAATGAGGTCCATTCCTTGACACTTCAATACCTTCATTTAAACCGGCCTAACAAGAATTTAATCTTTTGACAGGAACAATGGAAATGCCGGTTGAATATTGGAGACCTGCCGTTTGGCAAGTTTGAATTACCCCATTCAAAGGAAGACAATTGTTGTAGCTAAAAGGTGCATTCATTCCGTACCTAATGACGATCTTCTGGCGGAATCAAACTTTTGATGATATCTTCAGTTGATCTCAGCAACATCACCCACATATCGCTCCACTGGAACATGTTGTGCTCCCAAAACATGCTCGTCAGGTTTTCGTCGTTCGTGAATTCCACCCAAGTGAATGATACTCTCCCCTCGTCGAGCGTTGGACGTTTATACCGAACGTGTTCCACCCTCCTTGTGTCTCTGGGGTTGACTCCTTGGTTGAATTGAGTCAGTTCATCCTTGAGACCTCTTAACGTTACTCCAAGGCACCGAACCTTCAACCTCTGAGGTTCTCCGCTGTTGAATTGTGCATGAACGTCGATCCACCCGCCCATTGTTCCAAATCTACACAATAAGAAATTAAAAACAATCAATGAAAAACTCATTCAAACATTTCATCAAACACTTGATGTGAAAATTATACATAGACTCTAAAAATCATAAAAATAACCCTAAAATTATAAATCATATACTCTTACTAAAATAAAAAAAAATTAATCATATACTATAACATAAATCATTCAACTTATGTTTAACATAATTTTTTTTTGTTATAACGTAAAATATAACAAAATTATTCAACTTATATATACTCTTAAAATAAATCATATAATCTTACTAAAATAAAATAAAAAATATAAAACACCAAATTAAAATATAACCCTAAAATTTTAAACTATAACATAATCATCATGCAAACATTTTAACTAAATTAATCAACTAACATCTAATCTAAAAATGATTTATAACAAGTAAATCTAATTAAAAACTAAAATAAAAAAATAAACATAAAACACCAAGTTAAAATATAACCCTAAAATTTTAAACTATACCATAAACATCATACAAACATTTTAACTAAATTAAGCAACTAACATTTTCTCTAAAAATGAATTATACTATGTAAATCTACTCAAAAACAAAAATAAAATAAATCTACTCAAAAACTAAAAAGTAAAAACATTTATAACAACTAAAATGTAAGTTAATAGCATTATAATTACTTACTTGTGATTTTGTTGAATAAATTTGGTTGAATTTGGTAGCAGAAGATCCTCGATAGTTAACTACCGAGGTTTTCCTCGGCAGTTAACTACCAAGGTTTTCTTCAGCAGTTAACTGCAGCCGGTTTTTGAATTCTTCGGCAGTTAACCGTCGAGGAGGCAAAAATGTATTTTACTCGTGTGTCTCAGCCTTATGCAATGTGTCAATAGTAATTCTCACTTGTTTAACGTGTACGCCCCTTGGAATGGCATTGACAAACAGGTCTTATGGGACTCTTTGACGACTCGTATTCAGGGTCTACTAGGTAAGAAGGTGTGTGTCTGTGGTGACTTTAATGCGGTAAGGTGCAGGGAAGAAAGACGTCCTGTGAGTACTTCTGGAGGTGTGGTGGATTTTGGTCCGTTTAATCATTTTATAGTTGAGAATGCGTTGGTTGACCTTCCGTTGTGCGGTCGTAACTTCACTTGGTTTAGAGGGGATGGAAAATCGATGAGTCGTATTGATAGGTTTCTTCTGTCTGAAGATTGGTGCTTAGTGTGGCCGAATTGTGTTCAAGTTGCGCATTTGAGAGGCTTATCTGACCACTCTCCTTTGCTTCTTTCGGTGGACGAAGAAAATTGGGGTCCGCGGCCGTCTCGGTTCCTAAATGTTGGTCAAACACACGGGGTTATACGCAATTTGTGAGGAATAAGTGGAGGTCCTTCCAAGTGGAAGCGTGGGGCGGATATGTCTTAAAAGAAAAGTTCAAATTAATTAAATTGGCCTTGAAAGATTGGCAAAATTGCACTCTTTGTCTAGGCTTAACACTAGCATTTGTTGGCAGCAATCGAGGAATCTTTGGCTCCGTGAAGGTGATGCGAATTCTAAATTTTTTCATTCTACTTTGTCCTCGCGTCGCCGTCGTAATGCCATTAATTCAGTGTTGGTTGACGGAGTGAGAGTTGAAGGTGTTCATCCTGTTAGAGAAGCGGTGTTCAATCATTTTGTGCAGCATTTTAAGGCCCCAGAGGGAGTGAGGCCGATCATTTCTAATCTTCAGTTCCGGACACTGTCAGTGGGAGAAGGAAGGAGCCTTATCAAACCGTTTTCCATGGACGAAGTTAAGGAGGCTATTTGGGACTGTGATAGCTTTAAAAGTCCAGGACCGGATGAAGTCAATTTTGGTTTTATTAAAGATTTCTGGCTTGAGTTGAAGGATGATGTGATGAGGTTTGTTTCCGAGTTTCACAGAAATGGTAAGTTGGCTAAAGGAATCAACTCTACGTTCATTGCGCTAATTCCAAAGGTGGATAATCCTCAGAGTTTAAACGACTTTCGACCGATATCTTTGGTGGGATGTATGTATAAAATTTTAGCAAAATTGTTAGCGAACAGATTGAGGTTGGCATTCTCGATGGCATTCTTATAGAAAATGAGGTAGTTGACGAGGCTCGTAAATTTAAAAAGGAGCTTATGTTATTCAAAGTGGATTTTGAAAAAGCATATGACTCTGTTGATTGGGGCTATTTGGATTCGGTTATGAAAGGTATGTCTTTTCCTGTTTTGTGGCGGAAGTGGATTCGAGAATGTGTGAGTACTGCCACAGCCGCTGTTCTTGTTAATGGCATCCCTACGGATGAGTTTCATTTATAGAGAGGCCTCCGTCAAGGGATCCCCTATCCCCTTTTATGTTTCTGATTGCGGCTGAAGGTCTTAACATCTTGATGAAAGCAATGGTGGATAATAATTTATACACAAGGTATGCGGTTGGTACGGTAAATCAGGTCGTGGTATCTCATCTTCAATTTGCTGATGACACTCTGTTATTAGGAAACAAAAGTTGGGCTAATGTGCGGGCCCTTCGAGCAGTTCTTGTTATCTTTGAATCTATGTCCGGTGGGAAAGTGAATTTCCATAAAAGTCTGTTGGTGGGATTAAATATCTCTGATTCTTGGTTGAATGAGGCAGCGACGGTGTTGAGTTGTAAAGTGGGAAAAATTCCTTTCATGTATCTAGGCCTGCCCATAGGTGGTAATCCGCGGAAACTTCAGTTTTGGGAACCAATCGTGAATCGTATTAAATCTAGATTGTCGGGATGGAATAACAGATTTCTCTCTTTCGGTGGCCGCTTGATCCTTCTCAAATCAGTTCTGACCTCTTTGCCTGTCTATGCTTTTTCCTTCTTTAAAGCTCCTTCAGGTATAATCTCTTCCATTGAATCTTTATTGAATAATTTTTTTTTGGGGTGGGAGTGAGGTTTTTAGAAAAATTTCTTGGATAGGTTGGAATACTGTGTGTTCTAAAATGGAGCATGGAGGTTTGGGGGTTAGGAAGTTGAAGGAGTTTAATGTTGCTTTACTAGGTAAATGGTGTTGGAGGTTGTTAGTTGATAGAGAAGGGTTGTGGTATCATGTTTTAGTCGCCCGTTATGGCGAAGTAGGTGGGAGGTTGGAGGTGGGGGGCCGAAGTGGTTCTTCGTGGTGGCGGGAGGTAGGTAGGATTCGTGATGGTGACAGTGACGTAGGTGGTGGGTGGTTTGGTGATAGTGTTAGGCGGAGGGTGGGTGATGGTGCAGCGACTCTGTTCTGGTCGCATAGGTGGATTGGCGGTTCCCCGCTCAGTGTGCGGTTTCCCCGCTTGTTTGACTTGTCTGAGAACAAAACCATTACAGTGGCTACTTTGTTCTCTATGGGTCTGGAGCAGGGTGGGGAGGGGTGGAGTTGGCGGCGTAGGTTGTGGGCGTGGGAGGAGGCTTTGCTAGAGGAGTGTATGGCTCTACTATTTGATATCTCTTTGGTTCCTAATGTTTCAGATATATGGGAGTGGCTATCTGATACTGCTGTGGGGTACTCCGTGAGAGGTGCCTATGATTTGTTATCTGACGGTGATGTTTCTCATATGGACATACCTTTTGAGTTGGTTTGGTATAATCAAGTTCCTTTGAAGGTCTCAGTTTTTGCTTGGAGGCTTATTCGGGATCGACTACCTACGAAAGCTAACCTGGCTATTCGTGGTGTTATTCCTGCGGATGATATCTTTTGTGTTTCAGGGTGTGGAGACGGCCGATCATTTATTTTTATCATGTTCTACATTTGCATCTTTGTGGCAACTGGTGCGTGAGTGGATTGGTTGTCTTGGGGTGGACTCTAATATTATTGCAGATCACTTGGTGCAGTTTACTCATATGACATGTGTTGGAAAAGCTAAAAGTTCTTTCATGCGGCTTATTTGGCTTTTGTGTTCTTGGGTTATACGGAATGAACATAACAACCGCTTGTTCAATAATACTGTTACTACTATTCCTCGCTTGTTAGATAAGGTCAAATTGTTATCTTTAGGGTGGCTAAAAGCTAAAAATGCTATGCTTGTTTATGGTATGCAGAGGTGGTGGTCAAGCCCGTTAGATTGCCTGGGCATTGGCTAACTTGTGTTCTCTCTGTTTTAATTTTTTCTGACATCTTGTAATTTTTTTTAGTGGTCTCCTAGGCACACCTTATGCTTTGAACTGCTGATTGTTGTGGTAATATAATTTCATTTTGATTTCTATCAAAAAAAAAAAAAAAATTCTCACTTGAGAAAGTCCACAAGAAGTGAAAAAGTAGTGAAGTGAAAGTGTAAAAAAATTGAACGAAAGTGTAAATATAAAAAATTGCAAGCGAAGAAGACACAGCGTAGTAGATTCTGTTAATGGAGGCTCGAAACCCTTCTCCTTCTCCGTCTCCGGTTCGAGTCCTCATCCGTCCACCACCGTCTTCCTCCACTTCCACCACCACCACCGCTCCATCCTCATCGGCGCCACCTCCTCCTCCTTCGACCGACAATGTCGTAGTAATCGGTTTCATTTCCCAACAACACGACGATTCAACTCACTTACTCAACCGAGTCATCGATTCCAACGTCTTCGCTTCTGGTAACCTCGATAAACCATTACTCGTTGAAGATGAAGAAGCTAAGGAATGGTTTAAGCGTAGAAGAATTAGTTACTTTCGTGACCGTGATAAGGGGATTTTGTTTCTCCACTTCGCGTCAACTCGTTCTTCGTTTGTTCATGATTCACCTTCGCCGGGATTTGATTCTGCTGTTGAAGAGTGTGAGTTTAGTGATTTACAGGGAATGCTTTTCATGTTCTCTGTAAGTCGTTTTCTTCGTCATTGCTTTAATCTTATCGAATTGAATTAATTACACTTTGAAGATTATCTTTAATTTTGTTTTAATTGTGCTAAGTTTGTAGAATTAGAGTAGCATTATGTTAACATAATTAGATTGAATTAGGAAGTTTGGATTTAGGAACTGTAATGTCAGTGATTTAGGACCTGTTTGGATAAACAGCTTATTTTGTAGCTTATAGTAGAAGCGTTTATGAGTAAGCTATTTCTATAGCAGAAGGTAAAGTAAAGTCAAACTGTTTTTGTATAATCTATAAGCTGTTTTCGCAAGCTATCCTGGAGAGGTTATGGAAATACGCTGAAAGTTTATGAGTATGTCACAAGTTGTTTTCATATTTCTCCCAAACAGTGTCGCAAGTGCTTATGTCAGTAGATAAGCTGTCACAAGTTGTTTTCATATTTCTCCCAAACAGTGTCGCAATTCGCAAATGCTTATGTCAGTAGATAAGCGAATAAAAGTCAATTCAATGAAAACAACTTATGACATATATTTTCTCCTAAACAGTGTTGCACATGCTGTTTTCTTTCATTTGTTTTGATTGTGCTAAGTTTGTAGAATTAGAGTTCGATTGTATTAAGAAAATCAGATTGGATTAGGAAGTTAGGATTTAGGGGCGGTTTGGATTGACTATTTTTGAACTTATCTACCGACATAAGAACTTGTGAGACTGTTTGAGAGAACTTACTAAAGCAACTTATGATATGTTCATAAGCTGTTTTCAGCTCATTTCCATAGGCTCTTCAGGATAGCTTATAAAAACAACTTATAGCTTATAATGAAATAGTTTGACTTTATTTTATCTTTGGTTGCGATAAGCTCTTACGCTTTAAGATGCAAATTAAACTATTTATCCAAACAGGGCATTAGGAACTGTTATGTTAGTGATTTAGTTAGCTTCATGTTATAGCAGGGTGTGTTTCTGTTTGTACTTTATGCTAATGAAATTGTGCGTGGTTGTGAAAATTGTAATTGACTAGTTAGAAATGCAGGTTTGTCATGTTATCGTATATATTCAGGAGGGGTCAAGGTTTGATACTAGGGTTTTAAGGAATTTTCGTGTGTTACAAGCAGCAAAACATGCTATGGCTCCATTTGCTAGGTCGCAAGGTGGTGCGCCAGGCTTACCGTCTAGAGTGCATTCTTCGGCTTCGTTATCTTCTCGAGCTGCCTCATCACGAAATAATTCTTCTCCGGGTAGAGGTGGTGGTAACTTGAATCGCAATGCATCGGCTGTGTCTCTTATGTCAGGTTTAGGATCTTATACTTCTTTGTTTCCTGGACAGTGCATACCTGTGATGTTGTTTGTGTTTGTGGATGACTTCTCTGGTTTATCGAATTCTAGTACAAATGGGGAGGAATCTTCAGATGGCTCTTCGATTAATCATTCTTCTAGTTTGAGTAGTGTAGCGAAGACAAGTTTGCCTGCTACTAAAGGTTCTGGTTCAGTAGTTGTGCTGGCACGCCCTGCAAGTCGATCTGAAGGTGGACTTAGGAAGAAACTACAGTCGTCTCTTGAAGCGCAAATTCGATTTCTGATTAAGAAATGTAGAACATTATCAGGTTCTGAAGTTACTCACCCTGGTGTTAGAGCTGGGGGATCCTCAACTTCTGCAGCACTGTTTTCACTTGATGCATCAAAGGCAGTTGTTTTGTTAGATCGCCTTTCAATTCAAAAAGGTGAATCTCTTGAGTTTGCCACAGGACTTGTTGAAGATGTCTTGAATGGGAAAGCAACCTCAGATTCCCTTCTTCTGGAAAGCCATGGTCAAATAGCAAGCAAAGAGGATTTAGTATCTGTTAAAGAGTTCATTTACAGGCAATCTGATATTTTGAGGGGAAGAGGGGGGATAGTAAATACCAACAGTGGCTCTGGTGTTGGTATGGTTGCTGTGGCAGCAGCAGCGGCTGCTGCCTCAGTTGCTTCTGGCAAAACATTTACTGCTCCTGATCTTCCAAGTTTTGAAACTTGGTTAACTTCAAGTCTTCATATCTTGAGTAGAGTTCTCTGTGCAAAAGGGGGTTGTTTGGATGAATTTGAAATTAATAAAAGAAAACCTCGTCAAAGGAACACTGTTTCACCTTCAGTGGAAGAATCTTTGAAGAGTACAGATCCATTAGACGTTGCAGTATCTTGGTTACAGTGTGGCAGAGGGTTGAACACTAAGTTTTCGACTTTGTGGTGCCAAAGAGCCATTCCAGCTGCAAAGGAGATATATTTGAAAGATTTGCCTGCTTGTTATCCTACATCACAACATGAAGTTCACTTAGATAAGGCATTGCATGCATTTCGCTCAATGGTAAAAGGACCTGCAGTGCAACTTTTTGCAAAAACATTGGAAGAGGATTGCTCTTCCATTTGGAAATCAGGAAGGCAACTATGTGATGCTGTTAGTTTGACGGGAAAACCATGCATGCATCAAAGGCATGATGTTGAGGACAGTAATTCAGAATTGGGAACTTTGCCCAAGGCACATTCAAGTGGCTACTTTTTCTTGCATGCCTGTGCTTGTGGCCGTTCTCGAAAGTTACACCCAGATCCGTTTGATTTTGAATCAGCTGATGCTGGTTGCTTCTCTGACTGTGATAAGCTACTTCCTGCAGTCAAACTACCAGAAACGGAAGTTGCTGGACCTGTTCAATCTTCTTCTTGGAGTGTACTGCGTATTGGAGGTTCAAGATACTATGAATCTTCCAAAGGCTTACTTCAGAGTGGATTTTGTGCTACTGAGAAATATCTTCTGAAATGGACAATATACCTAGAGAAACAGAAAAGGCTAAATGGTTCAACAGAGAGTATAGGGAAACAAAGTTCTGTAATTGGGGGACCGAATGTTGAATATATTGCAGATAGAAAGAGAACCGGTGATGGACAATCCCACCCTGCTTTGCAGAATGGAGACGAAGACCTTAGAACATCTTTAGATATTAATAGAACTGACGACAAAAATATAAGTTTTGGTAGAGGTTTTCCCATTTTTAAAATGAGAAAACCTTTTTCTGAGGTTGTTGCTGGATCAGCGGCTGTTGATTCAGGATTCCCTCCTCTTCAGCAAAGGAAATTGCCCACATTAGGTTCAGAGAAAGGTGTGAAGCAAAGCAGACCAAGCAATCAGAATGCAGAAAGGGTTAATGCAACTATCAATCATCAAATATCTCAAAAATCTCAAGATATGTCGTTTACTGAGGGACCTCTTCATGGTAATGGAAATAATGGTAGCAGAGACGGTGACCCTTTTTTGAGGATAGGTAGCAATGTATTACCTGTATACTTAGATGATGGTACAAGGAACAAACCACATTCTTCTTTAAAGCATGAGACAGTGTATGTTGGATTTGAACATGAATGCCCCCGTGGCCATCGTTTCCTGTTAAATGCAGATCATCTCACTGAACTTGGATCTTTATACTCATCATCTGATGAATCTCATTTATCTTCTTCTACGGAGCCTGTTGAAAGAAATCAGGCATCTCATACTAAAGTAAGCAAGAATGCTTCCTGGTCCAAAGTTCATCGAAGCTCAAATGAAATTCTTTCTGCATCCATAAATAAGGAAAGAGACGTGGGCAAATCAAATGAAATCATTCCTAATGGTCATCTGAATGCTGATGGATCAGTATATACTTCTACTCCACTGAAGGAAAAAAATATGACATCTGTGAATATATTGGCAAAAGCCCCCAATCTCATGAAAGATTCTGGAGGGGATCTTCACACTATTAACATGGGTGGTGATGAACTTGCGTTCTCCATGCTGAACCGAAATTTGCCCATCTACATGATCTGTCCTCACTGCAGGCGTTCCAGGAATAAGAAAGATACAGTAGAGGTTAAGTTTGCAAGTGGTATCTCACAGCTTAAAAGGATTTTTATGGTATGAGTTTCCGCTCAAATAAGCATTAAATTAAGTTTCATCATTTACTGAGTTGTTTTTATTATTAGAGTTATAAACCAGGGGGTTGCACAAATTTTCTTCCTTTTTTGCGTTTTATACTGTCTGAACTACACTTGCATCAAGTTCTAAAATCAGAATATGACATGTAGATATTTTCAATACTGAATACTCTCCATTAAGAAAATGTTTCTGAATTAGAAAAATAAATCAGCTGTCTTTTTTTAATTGATAACTTGATGTTGATATAAAAATCATGATCCAAGTGTTTCCGCCGTAAAATCAAAATGTTAAACCACTGTTAACATAGTATATTTTTCCCATACATAAATTGATGTCTTGAATGGGAACACTGTTAAACCAGCTGTCTTATCATTAACTTTTGTTCACCGGGCATTAGCACAGGTGGTTGAAAACTGTAGTTAATTTTGCTGGCCAATGTATTGGATGTCACATGATATTTGATTTTCAGTTTATTTTAATGTTATGATGATTATTTTATATGTAATATAATAATTACTATTATCGTATCAGCTACCTAATGTATAGATATTGCTGTAGGTCACACCAGCATTTCCTGTAATACTAGCAACATGCCCTGTCGTGCAATTTGAGGTACACCTTTCTTCTTCTAGTGTGCATTTTTGGATATTTGAATGTAGTTTACGAAAAATCTATATCTTTAAAATGCTAAAGACTCAGGTGGATAAATATGTCACCCAATTTTTTTGAGTTGGGAGAAATATGCACCCAATTTTTTGGGGAGAAACTGCCTCCTGCTGTGTTTGGCCCATGCTGTGTTAATTTATGTAGGGTATGATAGGCCAAACTTATTTTATAACATATTTTATATAGAAGAAAACATGCAAAAAGGAGCTTCTAGTCAAGGCTCTCGTCGAGTCCCAAGTACAGGAGGAATCTGGAATACGATATTTTGGAAATAATGTATGCAGTGCATACTAACACTCTCTGACACATAGTATATTTTGCCCATACATAATTCCTTTCTTAAATGTACCTAAACATTTACGCGATGACAAGGGGTATGACTTTTGTAATCAAGTGGTCACCATGTAATGGTTTATTTTTTTAAAAATATAGAAGTAACCATTTCAATAGCTTTATCATATAATATATCTTTTATATCAAATCTAGATAAAGTGTCTATCTATAAGAATATAATTTAATGATAAATATATTCATTTACGTTTGCGATAATATATTATGTATTGAAATAATGTAATATATTAAATTATTAATTAACAATAAATCAAACATATAAGTTTTCAAATAATTAAACAATAAAAACACATTACAATTCATTTAACCTCTCTCTCTCTCTCTCTCTCTCTCTCTCTCATGTTTTTAGGAAGCTAAACACTACAGTGTGTAATCTAGTGTATGTTTGAAAAGGATTAATTCTGAACAAACCATTCCATGTTCAATAATTATTTGTCTAAGATTAATATTATTTTTTATTTATATTAAAAAAATTGTGTATTTATCAATTGATTGTTTTTTTTTTTTTCAAAAGAATTTGTTTTCTGTTTATTGAATAATTGTTTCACTTATGATAATTTTTAATATAATAAGAGCTTTAAAATGTTTTACCAAACATCTGTTAGCATAAATATAGATTTTATATTTACAAATAGATGAAATTGTCAAATGACCTTAACTTTATTTTAAAACTCTTATTTGTAGGTTTACCTATAAAGTAGATTTTAAACCAAAAGAAGTCGGGTCCCAAACACACTCGTTGGGTTTGTCGAACACCATTCTTTCATTTTTGTATTTGGCTTTGCTAGGATTACTTTAACTATGATACTGTACAATCAACAGAGAACTGGAAAACCTTTTTTGAGTTATTTAAGATTTATTTGTTGCTATCACTCAATGGGTTTCTTATCAGTGTTAATTTTATGTGGCTCAGGGATATTTTATTAAATCCATTATTTGCATGTTTATTTGCTCCTTTCCAGCATTGTTATTTGGTCTTTTAAAATTATATTAATATAGCTATACTTTTTGTGATTCTTCTTAATTGTATAATCATCACCTTGTTTTGTCCTTGTAGACGTCATGCCTGCCTCCATCAGTTCCAGATCGTGAAAAAAAATTGCAGTTTAGCCTTGGATTCCCAGTCATCTTGCCACCAGATAGTTTCCTTACCCTTAAATTGCCATTTGTGTACGGTGTGCAGCTTGAAGATGGAAACAAGCATCCTCTTAACCCCTTTGAACAACAACCAGAAATGACTGCCTGGATTACCAAGGGCACAGTACTACAGATATTGTCCAAAGGGAGCAGTGATGAGGGATATCAAGCACAGTAAAGGCTGACTAAATTTTGGAGTGGCCTGTTTAGAATGTAAATGAAAGGTTTCAATAGCTTATCCAAAACTCAGGTGAAGTTCTACTCCCCCTCCTCCTCTTAACTGGCATTTGTTTTGGAACTTCAATTGGGAAAAGGATGCACCTTGCAATGATCATCTGACTATATAAAAGTAGATGCACTATATTAAATGAATCAAAATTATACTTTCCACTGAATGATTACATGTGGTTGTGATTACTCACAATTAAAAATTACATCAACCATAATATTTGCGCTTTAAAAATATTATTTTTTAACAGATAAAATTAAAAAAAAATGAAATGATATATTATTTTAAAGACATTCCTCAAATTTCACTTTAGGCCTAAAATTCGTATGACCAGCTAAGGTGTACAGTTTATGATTAATCTTTTCGGCCTAAAACAATGTTTAGAGTTTTCTGCATTTTATTAGCCAAATTACAGGAAATCGCTTGCTTTAAAAAATTATGTCAAATTGTGTAGATTAAAATCTGAGTTGTAAATTTCTCAAATCAAACATCGTTTCATTAGTGCTGATTGAATTGATGTTTGAATAGACGTCATCTAAAAATCATTGAATTTATGACGCTGCTGTTTTTTTTTTAGTTGAATGGACATGGTCATATAATTTAAATTATAGTTTTTAGTACAGTTGCTAGATTATACGTATAAACTATAACTAGATGTGTGTGCAGGACAAGGACCTTTGTGGTCTATGAATGACGAGTATGATCTATAATGTAATTACTGAGCTGTAATGGAAACACATGAAATACATCATCATTCAAGCATGGATTGGTAACATGGAATTACCTGCTTTAATAGTAAGGTATGATAATGTGAATTATTTAGCCAGCTTTTTAAATAGCCCTTCGGATGGCTTTCTAGCATGTTCATCTACTCTGTATAATCTCATGTGGATAAATGCCAATCCATAGATCAAATATTGCTGTCTGGATTTATTTGGATGACACTGTCAAATGAAAGCATTCTACAGTTGGGGGGAGTTTGAGATTTGTTCATCAATAGTCAGACCGACCTTGAAGTGTGCTAGTAATGGTACGTATGTTATGGTCCTTATAGTTTATAATTATCTACTCAGTTACTTACTCTCCAAAATGACTTCACTTGTTATGGGAAGAATTACTCTTTAGCTTGCCTGAACCTGATAGTAAACTTGTGTATTATGCTTCGATCTCCATGTGTAGCTTCATAGTAATTTGACCAGTAGTTTAATACGGTCATTCAAACACTGGGGGCTGGTTGTAACAAATTTTATAAATTAGTGAATAAAAAAGTGTAGTTTGTTGAATCATGCAAGGTTGGTGGAATTTTGATTGATGACTTGTTATTTTTTTCATTTGCAGGTGAAACCCCGCGATGTCGTAGTTGATAAAAGGTTGGATGGCATCATCTGCTGCATAGAATATGATGTAACCAAGGCACTGGTTATTGCCTTTTATGTAATGATGATGTTGCTCTTCAATGTGAAACGCTGCTATATATAAGATCAAGGAGCATTGATATTGGCCTTGTGCATTATTATACCGAAAGTGTGAAAGGGAGAAGCAAGTGTCTCTAACTCTAAATTTCAAGGGGGGTTGGAAGCCCTGGAACGAGATAATACGACAATTGTTGGGCTTGATGATGTCGAATTTCTCTCCCATTTTGAGTTCTTGATTTAGTGGAAGCTTGCTGATCATCTAATGTGCTGAAAAATTGTGTAACCGGAGTCTGAAGCTGATCTTTGTGAAAGACTTGCATTGCCTTCTTTATATTAGTTTTGTTTTACTAGATTGCATTTTTTTTTTTTTTGTTGGTAATTATGTTACTGACTTTGTTGATGCATAATCTCTGTCAGTGAATCTGGCTGATAACACGTTTAGTGGGTGCCTCCCATTCAACTTGCATTTTTATTGAATTGTATTCACATTTGGTTTTCTATTTCCGATTAACAACTCTATCTATTAAAGTTGATTAAGAGGTATTTTTGTTTTTTCCATTGATAAAAAAAGTAGTTATTCCATTCAAATTCAAATCTTTATTTTAAGAGACAACTGCACCAGTATGAAAAAGACAAAGCACTCTTGATTTTGCAACAAACCAACCAAAACTGACGGGTCTAATGTTACTTACATTTATAATGTCGGTACTAATGAACCAAAGGGATCAAACAACATGCCACGCCGATTGTAAATAACATATCATTATCTGTTATGGATATAATGACCTAAAGTATCAGAACTCAGAAGTTAAAGCTACTGAACCGACCATTCAGAATGACATACCATTAAAATTAAAGACTTAAAAATTTGCAAATGTTTAATCCCTTACTAGGGATAAAACAAAAGTGATACTTGTGTTGTCCTTATTGCCACCCGATAAATTTAGGTGACAATTTTGTTTCAAATCACCCAAGTGATACTTGTATTGTCCTTATTCCGACTCATAAATTTATTTAAAGAGTGCTAATGAAATATAAGAAAAATGGCAATTACAGGTTTAAAATTTAACTATCTTTTTGTTTATATTTTATTCGGTAGGTAGTACTTTTCACTTCTTATATCAATTTGGACAACAAAAAAAATAGTTTTTTTTCTTGCGTCTAAATAGGTAAAGGGTCTTGTTAATAAGTGTCCCGGGGCACTCTTTAAGAAATAAGCAATTATTCTTTAAAAAAAGTCAAATATTTCGATTTCCAAGACAATGATGACATGCATTTTTAAAAATACTTACTACTTATAGGTCTTAAAGAGTACCCTGAACGTACTCTTTAATATTTCCCATAGGTAAATTCACATAAAATAACATTTTCTTTGTTCAGATGGATAGATTATTTTTAGAATCATGGGGATGATAGGAGAAGCTCCATGCAGCTAATTCCTAATATTAGTCCCGCATAAATCATGTCAGATAAATAAAATGAGGGAAATGCTGACTAATGTTTCCTGTGGGCAATAATTAAAGAAACTAATATAGAAATTTTATATTGAGATATGTGGAAAATGTGTATATTCAATTTTTTGAAAGTAAATAATTTGATTATTTCAATAAAAGATTTATACTTTTAACATTCTTGACTTGTGGATCGTGAGGGACGCTAGTTAGCATGATATATAGAATAAAAGCAATCAAATTTGCAATACATAAAATTTAAAGCGGCAAACAAAATTGGAGATTGCTCTTTAAGAGCCTAGTAATTGCTCAAATACACCTAAAATATTTATGTTGATAGTTAACCACCATTCATCCCTTTTTAAAATTGGTTTGCATCACTTTTTCAATCGATTAAACTGATTTTTACAACAAAACTTTGTATCAACTTTAATCTTTTACTACAATTGACCAACCAAAAAATCTTAAAAATGATTTTAGATACACGAGTTTAATTTTTATGTTGTCAAAGTAAAAAGTTTAACATTGTACACAAATTAAAGCTAATTATATTACAACTTTAAAGGTATGAGCAAATCCACAAATGTGTTAGACAACAACCAAACAAATTTCCTCTAAAAAAACGACCAAACAAATTTAATCCTAAATAACACGAATTTAAATTAAATAATAAATTTGTATTTACCAAGAAAATAATGTATTTGTATTTCTTTTTTTAGTGAAATGTATTTGTATTTTATAATACATAATACGTTGTGATGGGAGGGAGGGGGAAACGCTCCTATTTGCCACCCCTCCCGTTGTCCATGTTAAGAATAATTACGATTAAAGTCAAACGTTTTTAATGATCAAATGATTGCAATTATCTAATGATTTGTAAAATCTTTTCAATGACAATTTATATAATTAAATTACAATTAATTATCCAGAAGTCCTAGCTCAACTGGCAAAATGTCGAAATTGTTAGGCCGGATGCCATGACCGGGGTTCGAACCCCGGTACCTCCACTTGTGTGTGTGAGTTTATAATGGCTTTGCCATTTCGTCTATCTACCCAAAAAAAAAAATTACAATTAATTGATAACGTAAAGAATCTTTTGAATGAAAATTTATATAATTAAATCCTACACATATACTATCATCAAACTAGCTTCGGTAAATACAAGGGCCCTTGGATAAGATACTAGGAAATCTATTTCAATTTGGTGTAAATCAGGTATCCTTTACGCGCGCAACAGTAGAAACTGATCCTTCGAGTTTTGTGAGACCCAAATGGACGACAAACTCTCCCGAAGAGTTTTAACAATGTTGCATGCCCAAAGCTAAATTTGAACTCAATATCTTGATTAAGTTATATGAGACTCAGAAGTCCCGAGTTCAAATACAATTTTGTTAATGTGCTACTAGCTAGTGTTAAATATATTGAGGGAGAACTTTGTCAACCATTACGATTCTATGCGGCTCGAATGGATAGTCTCTATTATTGCGCTTAGAAGATACCGGATTTAAAAAAAACTAGCTCCGCTAA